>NW_025932894.1:32394-199045 GCF_000764305.2 Hyalella azteca
AAATGCCTAGCAAATTACGGACCAGGCAATAAGTCCAGCAGCTATCTCAATCAATCGTCAGCTATGGAAAGATCGGGTTCCAAAGGCCGGATCCCTTGTGAATCAAGTCACGAAAAGTTCAAGAATCGGCAACAGGCCATGGGCCTCCTATTTCTTCAGCGCCGACACTTCTATTCTATTCTATTCTATTCTATTCATAGACTTCTTGCCCTTGTATATAATAACCATAGACTTCTTGCCATCATGACTCACTTTGGCCGGTAATGGGCGTAATAGGGCTAGTCCGGTCCTTGCTCCTGCGATGGGTGAGAAAGTGTGTCACAATTTGGCACACTTAATTTTATGAGTGTACGAGAATATGTAAAAGGCTCTGAGAATAGCTTGCAGTTGTGTAGTATTCAGCGATGTGATATTCATGTTTATCTCAAAAATGCTTGTCGAACAAAGTACATTAAAAAAAGGATGTGGACAAAAAGAAGCTTCCTAAAAAATTAGGCCTTAAATTATCGCTATTTTCGCGATAAATTGCTACATAATTTTGTTTGAAGCTTGAAATTATGATAATGGTGTCCACGTTGTGCTATCCCTTGTATGGTGAGATATGGTGACCAGGTTGTGCTATCGAATTATATATTCGATACATGAATATCGAATTTTCGATATTCAGTACAGCTATTCAGTTCAGTTGTCAGCACAATAGCGCGTATCTGAATTTAAAATTCAGGAGTTGTGAATTATGAAGACAAACTCAATGTTGAACATAAAATATAGACTGTGATTACATGACTTCACTTCTCCCGAGTTGGCTTCAAACAAAGAACCTCGAGGTTCTTTGTTGGCCACTTTTTAATCAAAAGCTGCCACGCGTTAATCGATCAGATCACCAACAGTGCGTTCTCCCACACACACGTATTCNTCAAACAAAGAACCTCGAGGTTCTTTGTTGGCAGCTTTTTAATCAAAAGCTGCCACGCGTTAATCGATCAGATCACCAACAGTGCGTTCTCCCACACACACGCGTTCACCTGTCCTATAATGAATACTAAGTCTTCTGAAATTAATACGAAGTGTTCTGAAATGAACACCAAGTCCTCTGAAATTAATACCAAGTCTTCTGAAATTTATACCAAGTATTCTGAAATTAAGACCAAGTCTTCTGAAATTAATACCAAGTATTATGAAATTAATACCAAGTATTCTGAAATTAATACCAAATCTGAAATTAATACCAAGTGTTCTGAAATTAATATCAAGTCTTCTGAAATGAATACCAAGTCTTCTGAGATTAATACCAAGTATTCTGAAATTAAGACCAAGTCTTCTGAAATTAATACCAAGTATTATGAAATTAATACCAAGTCTTCTGAAATTAAGACCAAGTCTTCTGAAATTAATAGCATGTCTTCTGAAATTCATGAGAAGCTTTTGTACGATGCCTATGGAAAGTAAATGACAAGCTTGAAAAATTATTGGTTGCTTGATGTATTTGTTCGTATGCTTACGTTGTTATCGCGTAGTCTTTGTAGCTTCCTCGAATTTATATGTCTACCTAACCTATTAAATAGTATTTATATCCTCATTAAGTGTAAATTTCCTGGTATTTGAATATCGTCACCTTTGAGAGCCAAATTTGCAGGTTCACTAGAGCGGCCGCAGGTAATTCTTCGTCGCACATTAACCCTTTCCTGCCTAACTTGGTTCATAATTGGTGCTACTGTCGTAATGCTATTCTTACCTGGAGATTATCAATAAACCCACGGCAAATTACGATCCTTTTTTCATCCGTGTGCAGAGCGACGAAGCTGACTCGCTTCGCCGCTTCCATGACTGACGCGAGCGAAAGGAAAATCCGAGCTTCAGCAATTAAATTTATTGATGCAAAATCAGGGCAGTGAGCGCTGCTGCATAATCATTCCGCCAGTCCGATGATGAGCGACGTGTTGCCTGTGATCATTTGGCCGATTAAGAGATGAATGATTGACAGGGGGAAGGGTTGGTTGGAGGGGGTTGGGTTTGAAGGTTGGAGATGAAAAATCTTTCGTTGTTAAATGAGCGATAATTTTTTTACAGGCACTCGGCATTTCAGAAGCAAATTGCCTTCATTGTAAATACACATTTTTTCATCGAACAAATGGTTAGTCGATGTAAGTGAGCATTTGGAATAAGTTCTATCTGTCGTTTAAGATAATAAATTTTTGGTTAAGGTAAGTTTGAATCAGAGACTAAGACAAACCAATTGAAATAATTGGGAGAAAATTTGAATTTAATTTAAATATTTGTAATAGAATGTGTGCTGGATGAGTGGGAAAAGATCATGCAGACAATGAAAAAATTATTAGTAAAGTTGGAAAAAAAAGGAAAACGATGACGGAACAAAAACAAAGAAATATGGTTGTAAAATTTTTATTGTGAAAACAATTAATTCCATTGGTACGAGAATGAATATTCGTCCATATTGACAATCACTTTAATTGTATTCTGCCCCTTGTAACAGTGACTGCAGGGAGGTCACAATTCCAAGCCAGAAGTGATGGCATGTATTATACATCTGGCAGCTGTGCAGCGCTCATTCCCAGCGAGAATGGCGTCGGCAATAGCAACAGTCGCGACAATTAAGGCTGGAACGCTACAGCTGCAAGATTGATTGTTTTAGGACGTATGCCATCATGAAGCAGCGTGTGGCCGCGACTGAGAGAACCTTTTCCTGTTGTAGAGTACAAGTTGCTCTTGTATTAAACGCTCTGAATAATGAATAGGTCATGTTGTCCAAATAGTGAAACATATTTTTACTTAGCGTTGATGCGCATTTTTTAGCAGACCAAACTAAGCCAGGATGGCATTCCAAGGGGCAAAAAGACCGTTAAATAAAGGATTAAGTCGTTGATTATGGAAACATTCATGCTAAATGCAAAGCTACTCCCCGGACTATACAACCAAAACCCATACGAAAACCAAAGTATGGATTTATATTTTGCGTTTTAGCACAAAATCGTTAAAAAACTTAGAAATTTCGTAAATTTTTTGTTGGGAAGGACAAGAAGGAAGGATGTTGGTCGGAAGATTGTTCAGCAAATATGAATACGTTTGAATGCCAGGGCCTTACAAGTAATTGTGAAATAAGTTTTTGTGTCATTACTCCACACTCATTCCCCAGATTCAACCTGATCCCCCAATTACGTACATCATTACGCACCCATAATGTGCTGATAATGTAATCATTACGTGTGGGATTGCCTAGTACTGGAAGAATATGGCTACTGAAAAAACCAAAACATTTGCCCGAAATTAAAACCATTATTTTCTAATTTGTTTAAATAAAGCAAACTATATAAATGGTCAAATTAAATTTCATGCTTACCCTGAACATTTTAAACGATCCTGAACAGATTTCCGACGCAAGATTTCCGACGATTTTGAAACGAACCTGAACATTTTAGACGTGCTTGAACATATTTCGGAAGTGCCTGAACATGATTCAAACACGCTTGCTCATGTTTCAGACGCGCTTGAACATGTTTCAAACGCATCAGAACATGTTTAAGGTACGCTTGCTCATGTTTTAGACGGGCTTGGACATATTCCAGCCATTATTGAAAATGTTTTAGGTCTTCATGAACAATGCAAGTGTGCTATCATAAAGAAATTAATAACAGCCTCGAGTAAGCTTGCATGCAGTGGAGATTGTCAAGGGGATTGAGATGCAATGTTGGGATAAATGTCATTAGCGTCAACGCACACAATCATTAAAAAGGCCATGATTTTGGAACCATGCAATTTTAATTAGGAGCATCCAGTTGTAGTGTTCACATTTAATTTTACAATGCGAGACATTATGTTTGCGACGTGACATGTGCGCTGCGCTTGGAAATTAGTTGTGCACTGAATTATTCGAGAATCGACTGCCTTAAATCATACACAGTGATTGTTCGGGTATTGATTGCCTAAAGTTTTACAGGCTGGTTATTCAGGTACTGATTGCCTAAAGATTTACACGCTGATTATTATTTGATGGCTGATTGCCTGAGATCCCACGCACTGATTATTTAAGATGGGAATTGATTGCCTTAATTCAAACAAGCAGATTATTCGAGTTCTGATTTTAAATTCCTACGTACTGATTAAACATTTGCTTAAACTCATGACAGGACATGCTTTCAATTACGGGCCATCGTAAGTGATTTAAAGCTCTCAGTTTTTATGAGATGAAAAATTTCGATGATTAGGGAAAATGCGAAATTTTAGAAGCAATAAAAAAATGGACAAGGTTCGGTCATATATCAGGTTTACTGACCACGGCCGCTGAGCAGCAGCCGCGTTAATGGGTTATAATTAATTTTTGGGGAATTAGCATTTCGTAGATAATTTATAGTTAAATGTAATTAATCTCTATTAATTGGTCTTATTTTAATCGATGAACACTGAAGGATAAGGTGGGAAAGTCATGAGGCACGGAGATGACCAGAGCCCTCACTCCTACACTCGTTCCCCTCGATGAGTGTCACTCACTGCCCTTCCCTCTACGTAAAAAATAATAATAATAAGCATAATAATAATAATAACAATAGTAATAATGATAATAATAATAATGATAATATTATTAATAATAATAATAACAATAATAATAATATGAAAAAATGTTTTTCTTTGCTTTCTTACACTTTTCTGAAAACACCGCTTTTTCCCTTATCTTCTTTTTGTTTGACAGAGGAAAAACAAGTAATATAATAGAAGGACGTCAGCAGAGAATGTGATCCAAGGAGTTATTTTAGTTCAGATTTGACATTGAGTATGTAAATTATTCTTCAATTCATTAATCATTCGAATATATTTCTTTTATTAGTCGTATTTCAAGAAACATATTTGCGAAAATATTTCAATTTCGAAATGTGTAGTAATTTTCAAGACGAAATATCTCGGATTTTAACTGGATGACATCACTTTCAATATCCGCGACACTCTTAAACTTCTTCTGCACTAAAAGCAATAAATGAAACATTCAAAATAATGCGTAACTTAAAAAAAAGGAGCTTGCAGAGGAGGAATTTCGCCAATTGATCAAATTTTAAATCTCACGCTCTGACCTTCAATAACTTCGAAGTGGTTCGTTCAAAGTGAAGGTTATAGTTCAGTAGCTAACGACAGACAAGTAGTGATTTGTACAAACAATTTCTCGATAGCTAACGAAAGAAATTATAAGATAAATCTGTCCATCTTTAAATAAACCTCTTGAAAAAGTGTGTCAAGTCTCTTCAATTCAGGTGCGACAGATGCATTTCGCGTGTTTCCATTTTCATTTAATTTCTTCATTTAATTTTTTAAACTTATAATTTCTTCATTTAATTTAATAAACTTTTATATTAGTTTCATGTAAATTCAAGACGAATAGTGAACTTTTCTTCAACTGGATATTGAAAATTATTAATGCACATGAATAACATTTATAATGTGGATCTTTTTCTCTACCTGAAAATTCTTCTCTAAATCAAATAAACGCAACAAACAAATGATAATGTATTCTCTCTAAAAGTGACAGCCAAAACCACAAAAGATCCCATCATCTGCATCGGTTCCGATCCATTCACCAAGGCTCCCTTGAGGCTATAAATATCTTTATAAACAAGAAAAGATCATACGCTCCATTATTCACACAATGACTTCTATTGACGAGCATTTCATTATACAATAGCCTTTCAATGGCAACAACTTCAAAGTTGAGCAGACAATGTCGCAACACTCCCGAGAATCTTATTTATCATAAAATATTGATATTTTTGTATAGTAGTCCTTCTTGTTTATCAAGTTCTTGATTATGATATTTATTATTTGATGCTCTTGATATTGATTTTGAACTAATATCGATAAGTTCTTCAATAGTAGACGATACAGAAGGAGATTTTTTAGACCGACTGAAGCGTTTAAGGTCAAGTTTTAATCACCATAAACGAAGTCGTTACGATTAATGCAGTTCAGGATGTTATAGAGAACTGAGCGTCTGCATCGATTTAACGTGAGTGTAGTGAAGGATCGGATAGAGGATATTAGGGAGGATCAGAGGGAGGATCGGGGGAGGATCGGAGGTAGGATCCGTAATAGGATCAGAGGAAAGATCCGAAATAGGATCGGATGAAGGAAAAAAGGAAACGAGCTAGCCTCCACAAATGACATACTAGGCCACATCATCATATGACGTAATAGCCGCACATTCTCGTACGTAATACCACTCACGAATCATTGAGTGTCTAAATATAGACGCACAATGTCTAGAGATACAATGTATAAATCTAAATTTAGACTCGGAAAATAATTCGTATGTTGCTGCACTAAAAGAGTTATACTCTCGTTACCAGTTTAACAAATTTATATATCTGCAGATATTTCGGAAAAAATTGAGATCATTTAAAAATAATTATTTAATAACTTATATCTGATTTGCACTGCAAACTTTTTACGTTAACTGGGAGAAACCAATTTTTTTAACTACAAGCGAAAACTTTTTTAACAAGTAATCTCCTTATCTGAATAAATTTCGTCCCTCTCTGCCTAAAAAACCGTTATATATCTGATGCTCTACTTCAGATGTAATATTTAAATAATAGCAGTAGAAGTAATTAACTGAATAATTAATTAATTTACAATAATTTTAATTTAATTTTTTTGCTCAATGAGGCAGCGGCGCTTCATCAACAACCGCTAAGTCTGCCGCTGTTCGTGGTCCGTGAGGATTATTCTTAATCCGGAGCGCTGCATGATAAAATTTTCCGGTAGGATTATAATAGATCTGTCACACCCCTCGCCGTTTTTTCCGCCCGCGTTATTTTTTTACCGTTTTTCATCCATTCAGATTCACGCTTCACTCTCCCGTAGTTTTTCCCTGACTCAGCTTCGCATCTCACCGATTTCTTTATTAAATCTGGAGCACTTTTTGCCGTATTTTGTTGTGCCGCGTGCGCACCCCTCGTTATTTTATATACCTCTCCTTACCCCCACTGTTTTTCTTGCTTTCGGCACGTCTCTTGCAAATTTTCTCGCCCTCGGCTCAGCGCGGGCCCGAGGTTTTCGCAACATCCATAAATTTGCCTGAAGTTCATCGAGGTTGAAAGCAAAGTCGCGGCTGCCGCCAGACTGATGAATTGGAAGTTAGAAATAAATTTGGAGGGGCGACAAAATCGTAATATGCTTCGAAGCCTGATAGAAGTGAGCATTAACCTTGTTCAAATAAACAAAAATGAGAAAAAGAGTGGTATGTTAAATTTTTTCTGGATTACAAAAAAATCGATATGGTATAAGAATATTTTTATATTCGTTTCCATTATAATACCGTCTAATACTATTGTGCGACCGCATAATTATATACTTTTTTATAATTATATGATTATATAATTTCCGCAAAGGTATAATTTGCCACGCTTGAAATCGTCATCATTAAGATGCTGAATATTTAATGTCATGCTACCTTCATTATCATTCTTTCTATTCCTTGTAATGTTGCCATCATTATAATGATCGATATTTTATAAAATATTTCCATCATTATAGTGTAATTTTTAACCTCTCCAATCTCCACGTAGAAATGCGTGTGTTTTTTCACTAATCCCTCCGAAATTTTATGTAAGGTCTCAAGAAAATAATTGAAATTCCCGATCAATTTCTGGTAACACGATGAAATAAATGCTTCTATCATTTGCCGGATCTCCACGTAGAAATGCGTGTGTTTTTCCACTAATCCCTCCGAAATTTTACGTAAGGTCTCGTATAATAAAATAATTGAAATTCCCGATCCGATTTGCCGGGCGGCATCTTTGTTCAGAGGCTCAATGTTATTTCCTGAACTCCTCTCGTGGCCGTTAATTGCAGACCAAATAATCTTCTTGAAGACTCGTTGTGAACGACAGACTTTTAGTCAGCTTACGTCTTCAGATGTCAGGCCAGACGAAATGCCTTCCGCCTTGTGGAGAAAAAAAAACGTAGGTGACGTGCAGAAAAATATTTGTTGCCTAGTAACATTAGCTGAGGTTTAAAATTCCAAAAGTGTACGGGTACTAAAAATGCTTAAAACATAATGAGAGATAATTGAATCAAGCTTGAGCAGGTCATGGACCGCGCCTGTAGCGAGAAAACTGATGGCTCGTTAGCTCGCTTTTAAAATTATTTAAAATAAAACTTATAGATTCAAATGTTATAGTAATTTACATATTTTTTTAATTTAAAATTTATTACATTATTATACAAATAAAAATTAAAAATTTATCGTTTGCAATGTTAATATGAATTGCAGTGTCGTGAATTAAATGAGGACTGTTCCATACAGTGAATTTCGTTCACTGTCGAAGTAAAATGAATATGCACGTGTATATATTTAAATTTAAAATTTTGGAAAGAAGAATCGTGATGTCTGACTGCTGGCACATCACATAGGAAATAACCTATACACATCATACTGAAAATCAGCCCAGTATATCACACAGGATAGATATATACAAAAATATAACTCAGT
Source organism: Hyalella azteca (assembly GCF_000764305.2). Lineage (NCBI taxonomy): Eukaryota > Metazoa > Arthropoda > Malacostraca > Amphipoda > Hyalellidae > Hyalella > Hyalella azteca. The sequence continues at coordinate 40,889 of NW_025932894.1, forward strand.
ACTCACTGCAGTGAGTGACAGACAGCGCATTTTCTCGTCGACGAAAAAGTGAAGTTACGGACGGACGGACAGACAGACAGACAGACAGACAGACAGACAGACAGACACAGTATCAGGTTAATCCTTAACAAGATTCAGGTTAATGGAGCATTTGCAGTATCACGTTAATCCTTAACAAGATTCAGGATAATGGAGCGTTTCCAGTATCAGGTTAATCCTCGACAAGATTCAGGTTAATGGAGCATTTCCAGTATCAGGTTAATCAGGGTATTTATCAGCATTTGCTGAAATTGGGTATAAATTATTGAAATACATATAAATTATGTGGTAAATTTGGGTATTTATCAGCATTTGATTTCTGTTTCCACGAGTTTTCATTAACTTTCAGCGCGGACAATGAAACTTGCGAGCAATTCTCGCTAATTGTATCAACTGAGAGCGGCCGGAGTTACAACTTTGGGTAAAATATGCGAGGCCTGCAAATTTTTAGAACGTTTGCAGCACCTGCGCAATGGTCATAAGTTGTGAGTTTTTGCAAGTTTATGGAGATCATGAATTTTTTAGTCTCGTCAGACCTCCATGCTGCCATCGTAAGGGTTCGATGGTCGTAAGTATAACATTAATCGAATGTGGTGCGATGGACGTTAGTTTAACGTTAATCGTAAGGGTCCGATGGTCATAAGTAAAACGTTAATCGAATGTGGTGCAGTGGTCGTAGTTATAACGTTAATCGAAGTGGCGCGATGGTCATAAGGATAACGTTAATCGAATACGGTGCAATGGACGTAGGTATAACATTAATCGTAAGTGGTGTGATGGTCGTAAGTATAACGAAAGTGGTGCGATGGTCGTAAGTATGACGTTAATCGTATGTGGTGCAGTGGTCGTAGGTATAACGTTAATCGAATGTGGTGTGATGGTAGTAAGATTTATCACACTCATAAAGCTTAGGATCAACTCCTATATAAGACTTATGAGTGGCTACTAAGTATGCCCAGTAGAGTGATTAAAGAAACTTTATATTACTTGTGATCCGTGTTCGCTAACTATCCATGCCTGCTCAGCTTGCTAGCTGCATCACGTGTTTGGCGAGATGTGGGATCCGCATACAAGTTTTTATTGAATAAAAATTTGTTTTTTATGCTCGTAATATGTGGGATGAAAGATTTAGACGCTTTTTAGAGCATTTTCTAATTTTTGGAAAAAGGCGCTATTGTGCTCGTCATGTACGTCTGTCTGTCCGTCCGTGGCTACGTTTTCGTCGACGAGAAAATGCGCTCTCTGTCACTCACTGCAGTGAGTACTGAGTTATATTTTTTAGCATGAGTACTAACACATGCTGCACCAATATTTCTATTTGATTTACAGAGTTATACATCATACAGAGTTTCCATATCTGGATGATGATAATTCTGTATGATTTACGTGTAAACTCTTCATCGATAAAAACTACAGAATTGCTGATAACAATTTTTTGATCCACAAAAAAACAGTTTCGTTTACCAGCAGAGCATGTAGCTCCTGCGGCGATTTTCACAGCTGTCGAGGTCTGCTCCTGCAACCGACGAGGCGAGCGACCACTGCTTGAGAGCCGAAAATTTGGACTACATGTTGGGTTCTTGCTGCGCTGCACAGCCAAAACTCGTAAAAACATTGAAGTTAAGATAAATTTTTATAGCACAAAAATTGACAGCAAAAATCGGCAGTGAATTAACAAGTTAAGTCGGTCAAGTGCTTGCATGAAAAAATATAGGCGGCTTATGGCGGCCGATATAAGGCAAAAGAAAGGCAGAGTCGGCCAACTACCGGCCGACTCTGCCTGAGCTGTAATTTAAATGATGAAGAAATGTGTCTCAAGAAAATTTATTGATCGGGTCAGGGAAATTATGAAAGTATCAAACAAAAATTGCAAAATACTCTCTTTTTTTTTGTGCGGCGAGCATTTTTATCTGTTGAATTTTTAAAATTTTAAGAACACGTCTTTAAATTCCTCAATTAAGATGATGACCCCCAAACCATTGTACTGTTTGCGGGACTCAAATTTGTTGAACCTTAACGAAACGAATTTTCATACTCATGTATGATTTTTGTTTGTAAATATCATACCTATGATGTAAAAGTTAGTACTTTCTATCGATTTTTATTTTAATAATTTAAAAATTTAATTTCACAGAAGCTGGTTTAGAAGAGAATTTGCTCCTAGTCTTGAGCAGTCTGCGCGGCCGCAGGATTTTGCCGATTTTTATGGTCATCGAACGGCCTGGGATGAAGAAGTTAAAGAGGCAATAATTCTTGTAATAAATTTCCAAGTCCGGTAATTACCGAGGAGACTGTCTAATTTAAAGCCGGTTTTGTTAAGCCAATAATCGAGTTCTCATTATCAGACTTGGATTTACTTGACCGGTTAAGGAAGCACACAAAACTTAATTGAGTTTTACTTTTGTATTTAGATTTAATGTATGAAACTGTCTATTGAAGAGGAATTTTTCTTGGAAAAAGATTTTGGTTTTGGAGAGAAGCTTGCTCTTAACTAGTTAGCTTTCATGTTAATGAGACTTAAAGTATCAACGAATCCATTGAAGTAATAATTTTCTTTCTAAGAAAATAATTTATATTTGTAGAGGGATTTATTGTATTCATAGGCACTAAGTTCACCATAAAAACTGAAACAAATAATATTTCATTTTACACAAAATCATAGTAGTAATTACCATTAAGTTAATGACGGAGACAGTGAAATTTGAGACGGCTTTTGTATAAATTATGTAGACATTAATGACTTGTGTATTCACGCTGTACAATGTACAATATGGAACTGATAAATTTTGTGTAATTGTGTACAACCACAATTTTATATTAATATGCATACTCTTGACTAAACTTCTGACTGTGATATTGATATGCGTATTTCAGACTAGAATGGTGATATTGATATGCGTACTCAAGACTGGACTTCTGATATTGACATGCGTACTCTAGAGTAGACTTCTGATATTGACATGCGTACTCTAGAGTAGACTTCTGATATTGACATGCGTACTCTATATACTATAGATCTGATATTGATATGCGTATTCTAGACTATACTTCTGATGTTTATATGGGTACTCTGGAATATACTTCTGATATTGACATGCGTACTCAAGACCATACTTCTGATATTGATATGCGTATTTCAGACTAGAATGGAGATATTGATATGCGTACTCTAGACTGGACTTCTGATATTGATATGCGTATTTCAGACTAGACTAAATAAAACATTTCAGACTAGACTTCATAAAACAGAGCATAGCAGAGCAAACCGACGCGACCCTGGTTGGCAACATCAGGTCAGGTCAGTGGCGCGTGTGACGCGGTAGTGTGAGGTGTGTGATGCTCCGGTGCTCGGGCCTCGGCCGACGGTCAGCTGACTGTGAGGGCGGTGCAACAATTGCGAGTCAGAGACTCTAAAATTTTCAAAATTAGGTTGGACCCCATGTGACAAAAAATTGTATTTTTTGCTAATACGTGTCATATATGTAAGGAAATAGCTTGAACAAATAACCCAGAAATAGTAAAATGTAGGGTGATAAAATTATTCAAATGCGAAATCGATGATAGATTTACACTGAACGTGTAAATGAAACCTGTCATGAGAAAAAACTCCAACTGGTAATACCAGTTGCATCTACGTCGGTTTATAGAAATATTCATAATAATATGTATTTACGAATTTCACACGATGATATTTAAATGTTAGCGACAATATTGGGACGAACAACGCACGAAAATTATCTAATTAGACAAAAATTAGATAAATTAACGCAAACTTAAGGTAAATGAAATAAAAGGTAACGCCAGGAATTTGCCGGTAAATTTTCATTAACAGAAGGACGACTTTCACCGGAAAATGAATGTTGTATGTTTCGATAAATAATTATCATATACATAATTAATTAATATAATTAAATTATATATAATTAATTAAATATGATAATAATTGTGTATACTTCCTACACACAGATATCGTTTTGTTTATTTAATTTCAGGGAAACCTATTATTTTTTAAATTTGTCTACAATCAATAAATATGTTATTTCCCCTTATAAAATTTCTTGTTGAGAAATTTTTTCACAAACTAATTATGTATGACAGTGAACAAAATAAGTGCTTCATGATCATGCCGGTAAGGTTATTTTTGGCATTACTAAAATTTAACAACCTTGGAATTGATATATTTGACGTCGTTTGTCGCTGCAAAGGTTCGGCCGGGCGACAGGTTTGCGGTCAATAACGTTCACTCTGTGGTGAAGGAGACCTTTGTAGGTGCTCTCTTTACTACCAAACTAGATTTTTAATAATCTCAATAATTTATGTAATAATCTTCTCATATATATATAGCGCTGCACGACTAATGTATAATAATCGTGTTTAGCACCGTGCGAATGACAAACTATTATTCGTTAGCCTCGTTTGCTCAAGTCGCACTGCCAGAGATGAATATGAGAAGAAAAAATAGAACAAGCTAATAATCTAAGAATAATTTTATGAAATCGAAGGCATTTTCTCAGATTATTCAATAAAAACAAAATAAAGTGGGAAAACTAGCAGCAGCACAACATTTTTGAACGTAAACACCCCCAAAAGAGATTATGTACGATGACCGACACAGAAGTTAAGCAGAGCCTCGCTGCAGAACCTAAAGCATGGATTTGGGCTGCCGAAACCCAGCAGATTTATGGGCTGCAGAAGCCCATTAATAGTTCGGCAGCATATGCCCTGCAGGGTCTGGGCTGCAGAAGCCCAGCAAAGCTTGGAGTGCAGAAATTCAGCAGATTTATGGGCTGCAGAAGCTTGCATACTTTAGGCTGCAGAAGCATAGTAATGGTTGGAGCTGCAGAAGCCCAACATATTTGGGGCTGTATAAGCCAAACAGAGGTTAGTCCATAGAAGCCTTGCAATGGCTAGAAAGCAGAAGCCCACGAAAGACTGGGTTTCAGAAGCCCAGCAATGGGTGGACTGTAGAAGCTCAGAAGATTATGGGCAACAGAAGCCTATAACAGAGGTTGGGCTGCAGAAGCCAGTAATTCTTGGGCTATATAAGCCAAAAAGAGCTTAGGCCATGGAAGCCTTGCAATGGCTAGGCAGCAGAAGCCCAGCAATGGGTGGACTGTAGAAGTCAAGAAGATTTTGGGCAGCAGAAGCCTAACAGAGTTTGAGCTGCAGAAGCCCAGTATATTTGGGGCTGTAGAAGCCAAGCAGAGCTTAGGCCATTGAAGCCTTGCAATGGCTAGGCAGCAGAAGCCCAGCAATGTGTGGACTGTAGAAGCCCAACAATGCTTGGGCTGTAGAAGCCCAGAAGATTATGGGCAGCAGAAGCCAAGCAGAGCTTAGGCCATTGAAGCCCGGCAATGGCTAGGCAGCAGAAGCCCAGCAATGGGTGGACTGTAGAAGTCAAGAAGATTTTGGGCAGCAGAAGCCTAACGGAGTTTGAGCTGTAGAAGCCCAGTATATTTGGGGCTGTAGAAGCCAAGCAGAGCTTAGGCCATTGAAGCCTTGCAATGGCTAGGCAGCAGAAGCCCAGCAATGCTTGGGCTGCAGAAGCCCAGCATATTTGGGGCTGTAGAAGCCAAGCAGAGCTTAGGCAATTGCAGCCTTGCAATGGCTAGGCAGCAGAAGCCCGGCAATGGTTGGGCTGCAGAAGCCCAGCATTGGGGCTGTAGATGCCTAACAGAGGTTAGGTCATTTAAGCCTTGCAATGGCTAGGCAGCAGAAGCCCGGCAATGGGTGGGCTTGTATGGCGAGAAGTTTTCTAAAGGCGCGCTGAGCTCGTGGCTAGGGAAACCTCCCAACTTTGATGATCAAATAACGGAAAAAACTGCCCTTATAATCCAGCGTGGGCCACCACAGCTCAGGCGCTACCCAGGGGAGTGACTTATTTAACATGTCAGAGATTAGCTAGAAAATGTCATGCGATTTTTTTCCTTGTGTCGTGCGTATAGTGGCAGGTTTGATGTTCATTTAAATCACAATCCCAGTAAAATACTTTATTGCACAAGACGTTGCATTTACATTTAAAGTTTTCTTCACCGACGAGACAATATCACACAATATGGGCATCTACTAACTTCAGTCCGAGGGACAAGTTTACGAACCACAAGATGCTGCTTCCACGACCATGTTCCTATTGCTGCCTTTTCCTATCCGCAATTTCCCAGCATAATTCCAGTACTCTCTAAAAATTTTTTACAATTCTACAATTCAAACCTTCTAATCCTAATTCTAACCTGACGACACATATATTAAATTAAAGCCTAATACCTAATAATAAAATACCGTTTAATTTAAGACCTCTACACTTATGATAAATACTATGCTGTTTTCGTATTTTGATTTGAATGAGCTTTTGGTGAGAGTAAGATTACGCATTGATTGATAAAACTGTAATGAGCAGCTTGTTGAGACTGGGAGTTAGATATTTACTGGGATCGAAACAAAAAATGCATGTGTACATGTATTACATTTATGCTTTTAAACATTTACTAAAGACTAACTTGCGTGTATTGAGAAGCGTGAAGTAGAGAGCATTTCGTTGACCAAATGTGGAAAGCTTAGTGAATAACATCAGCCATTTTTTAGAAGTTAGCAATTATTGGTCTCTGACTAAAATATAATTAAAGTAATTATCTTGCGTTACATGCAAGAACCTAATCTTCATACTAGATCAGCCATTTCCATGAAATTTTTTCTCATATTTCTAGAGTCAGACATGTTCTTGTAAAGTTAAAATGGCTGCGCACGGAACAACCATGAACCTCTTGTTTTGATATTGTCATCTCAAAGTAACTTGGCTACCTTACATTGAAATGGACGTTTTATTTTATGAATCCAATGGCTGTTAATGTTTCAATGAAACATTTCCATTAAACGCTTGGGGAATTTACTTGTAGTTTTCCATGCTTTCAAATTTTTGATGAACTTGCGATTTAAGAAGACTAATGCCCAGCATTAGTATAATTCACATAAATTATACATTAATATTAATATTGTATAATTATTCTAATGAAAATCTACTTAGTCGAAACTGAAATCCGCATATTGTATTGGAAGCTTCCACTGTATACATGCAATACAAACGAGAAGCGCTGCTGCTGTCACTTGCAGGTGATTAGTGAAGAGCAGAGTGATGAACTGACGTCTGGTATTAGTTGCTGCATGCCACTAATGGCATATGGTAACTGACTGTAACTGACTTGTTTAGGTTTGTTTGCATTATAAATGCAGTATGTTCATTCCGTAACTGTTATGCGTGTTCATGCCATAACTTGAGATTGTGTTCACACCAAAACTGCACTGTGTGTTCACACCATAACTGCACTGTGTGTTCACACCGTAACTGCACTGTGTGTTCCCACCATAACTGCACCGTGTGTTCACACCATAACTGCACTGTGTGTTCCCACCATAACTGCACTGTGTGTTCACACCATAACTGCACTGTGTGTTCACACCATAACTGCACTGTGTGTTTCAGTTGCCTTGCTTAATGAAGTATCGTTGCTTAAGGAAATATTCAGATCTAATTTGCCTCCAAATCAGAAGCATATGGTGCGCTGGACAAATTGTCTTGTGTTCCAGCTCAAATTGAGTCAATTTGCCGCACACAAGTCGATGCTATTGAAAATGATAGTGCGCTGTCTCATACACAATGTCGAGAACTGATGTATAGCAATATCATCAACTGATTGACAGCAATATCATCAAATGATTTGTTGCAATATCATCAATTGATTTATCACAATATCATCAAATGATTTATTGCAATATCATCAATTGATTTATCACAATTTCATCAACTGATTGATCGCAATATCATCAACTGATTTAGCGCAATATCATCAACTTATTTATTGCAATATCATCAGCTAATTTACTGCAATATCTTCTACTGATTTATAGCATTATCATCAACTGATTGATCGCAATATAATCAACTATTCAACTGATTTATCACAGTATCATCAATTGATTTATCGCAATATAATCAAAGGATTTATAACAATATCATCAACTGATTGATCGCAGTACTATCAACTGATTTATCATAAAAGCCTCAACTAATTTAACACAAAATCATCAGATTACCATCACGTGATCGACTTACTTACATTACAGCGAATGGCATGAAATACATTATCGTTATTGCCGTACATTATCGTTGAATACATTATCGTTAGAGCATTGCATTAATCCCTTCAAGATTGTCGAACTCGCTATAGACTTGAATAATTTACTTGGGTCAATTTTGTAAAAAGTTATTATTTCTGCAAACCAGCGATTATCTTCATTAATTTCAGTTATTTTTAAATATGAAGTGAAAATAAAAGCATTCGTTCATGCGTAACAAATGTCTGTAAGAAGTTAATTTAAATTCTTTTTTTTTCCAAAATAAAAAGCAATTAATTTTTTTAACTATCATGATTTTTAGATTTAATGATCACGATTATTTTGAAAGACATCTTTAAAAGACCCGTCGTAAAGGAAACGCGTGTCTTCAAAGTGTGATGTATGCAAGGTTGCTAGATGGTGGCCAAATCTACGACAAAAAATAGGCCCACATTAAAATTAAAATTTAATTAACTTGAAATTTATTTATTTTAATTTTTTATTCTGTAGAGCACAATAAATAGTACCGCCATTATCATAAATTTTTGCTGGTCAAGCAATTAAAAAAAACACTAACTTGCGTAGTTTTGGCCGGAAAAAAGGCCATCTCGCAACCATGTACAGAGCCTGTGCCAGCATTAATCATTAGCGTTGCCACGCTCTGTCATGCAGAGAATTATGGCCACCAAAGACTGCACTTAAAGACGTGCGTGGCGGGGGTGGAACTGTGGTCTTTGTTGTGGTCTGTGGTCTTTGTTGTGGTCTGTGGTATTTGTTGTGGTCTGTGGTCTTTGTTGTGGTCTGTGGTCTTTGTTGCGGTCTGTGGTCTTTGTTGGCAGTCGCGGCGAACGAGCTACACGCTGTGAATTTCAACCTCACACGCAGCGTGCGTGTTGAGAGATAAACTTCCACCTCACACGCTGCGTGCGTGTTGAGGTGAACTTCAACCTCACACGCGGCGTGCGTGTTGAGATAAACTTCAACCTCACACGCAGCGTGCGAGTTGAGGTAAACTTCAACTTCACACGCAGCGTGCGTGTTGAGGTAAACTTCAACTTCACACACAGCGCGCGTGTTGAGATAAACTTCAACTTCACACGCAGCATGCGTGTTGAGATAAACTTCAACTTCACACACAGCGCGCGTGTTGAGATAAACTTCAACATATATATATATTATATATATTATATTATATATAATATATTATATTATATAATATTATTCAGAAGGCGCATGAATAGCCGCGCGGCGGAGGCCACTCCCCATAACAAGATTACCTTAATGAGAAATCGTTCATTACGCTCGCATGTTAATGAATGATTATAAAATAAAATTCAATATCTCTAAATGATTTCTTTCGATTAATGATCAGCAAATGAATTTCCGAATTAACTGTATCTCTGAAATTAATTTAAGAGATCTACGTTATTGCGAAAATCAAATGTCGAAGGCATGCCTTGCAGCGGGACTATAAAAAATATAGCTGCCAAATTTTTTGTTGGCTGCCAAACATAAACCTGCGCTGAACGGCTGAAAAATATTCCACACTTAGAATGAAAATGAGCAAGTAAACAGAAACAACAACCGTTATAAAGTTTGGCTGCCAAATGGCGCAGAAAGAACATGAAATGGAACTAGGTAAACTGAAATTACTGTAATGCATTTTGGTTATAACCTGGGCAAGAGTTTAGAGGAACAATTTGAGATACACATGCATTTGTAGTATGACAAATGTAGTGCTACATTTGGAGTAATGCTTTAGTAAAGTCATTTAAAAGCACAAATCTTTTATCGTGGTGCCAGCAAATTTCTGACTGCTGGCAATTCCATTACTTTTGAAGGGGACTCATGTCGGATGTCGGATGCAGAAAAAAGGCAATGCTTCTATACAGTTTAGGAATGAAATATATACGAAATTCATAATTTTATAATATAAACGCAGTATCCTTTAAAAAGTTTTAGTATTTCATTTAGAATTCGCACAAGCCATTCGCAGTACAATCTAGTATCTAAAACAGAGCTGCCTATCGCAAGCGTGAAAATGATTGCTCGGTCAGTTCACTCACAAGCTACGCAAGAATCAATCGGAATGTTCGCGTCTGTAGCCCGAGGACGATACACTCTTTTCATTTAAATCCGTGTGCAGGTGCCATTGATTGCCATTTTGCAACTAAATCCTGAACTCAGGCTTCTGTGGGACGTCGTGTTCTGTTCATGGTTTCTCTTATTCAGAAAAAAACTGGAAATATACATATGATCAAGAACAAGCAATGATTGCTATCTAGGATTTTATGATGAACATTTATCATTCAAATTCATAAGAAACTGCAACCAAGAAAAGTAAGCAGCAAGATTTCCATTTAATATTGATTATTCGAAAATTAAGATAATTGAATAGTTCCTGTTTGCTGTATTAATTACGTAACCAAGCTGACGCCTTACCAGTTTATACAAACATCACATAAATGTATGAATGTTTCTGTTGCACATTCTATGTGAGTAAAAAATGTGGTCCTATTCGATTTCGATTTTTACATTTCTTTATCAAAATGCATGTATCTGTGTGTTAAGCAATCTATTATAAAATCGTGAACGTTTGTTTGTTTGTTTGTTATAAATATAGGGGCTGGTCGGGCTGGGGGGAGGCTCAACAAATGAAATTTTCCTGCAAATTGGAACGTGTAAATTTAAACGAAAAACATGGATAACTTGTTCGCATGTCACTGAACAAGAGTGTAAGAGGAGTTCAATGTTAAACTTTTTTTAATTTAAGTTTTTTTAATGGCCAATATTCAAGTTTGAAAATAATCGAATGAATTCTTTCTCGCGGAATCCTCAAATCGGAGGCATTTTAAAAATTCATAAATGCAAATTTTATCATAAACGAGAAATTAATGTTTTTCCTTATTTCATTCCAATAGATGAACTGGTGTTCAACGTTAAATGTGGGTATGTAAGGCTTTCACTTTAATCAACTTATTGGAGCTATAAAGCTTTATTAATCGGATGACGGAATTTCGGGTGACGGGATTCTGGTTGAGAGAATTCCGGATATAGAAAATCGGAATAAATTTTAATATATATATAATCATATATTATTGCGAATGCTTGGTTTAGCAGCTTGTACACTATATTTCTACGATGTGTGTGTCACTGAAGCCTTAACCTGTAAATATATACAATAGGATATACAATATAATAACGAGATATTAATCGGATCCTGAATTTATTTTCAGTGGTAGAATCCGTAGGCATCGCTCAACTAACGTTGAAATGTGAAGAAATATTTTATCCATGTCCAATTCTTAAAATTTCTAATGCTGACCTGTATAAAGGTGTAAATTGAAATTTAGTTCAAATGTAATTACTGGGGTATAATGGGATTATTTGATAAATGCGAGTTTGACCAGGCCTATTTTTAATCGGCCGGCTCTAGGTTAAGAACTGCAATTATAGCCGAGAAGGCTATTTGGTCAATTGGTTCTTAAATTACTAGGATTATCTTGCCAAAGTAACGTCTGGATCGCCTGCCATTCTGTCATGTTTTTGTATGTTTTTGAAGCCTTTCATATTAGTGGGAAGATGGGAAAGGATTGAAGAAAACAAAGAGAGGACTGGATAAAAAAATTTAATTGGATTTTGAAATTGACCAATCTTCTATTTAAGACTTTTATTTGGAGGGGTCACGATACAGCGATGAGGCAAGGGCTTTATTATAATTTACGTAAAATTTTCTTTCAAATTGACATAAAAAAGAAACTAATCAAATCAATAATATATTTATTCCTATAATTTATATTTTTATTATTATAATTATTACTAACATTATTTGCATTATTATTGTTATTGAATTCTGCATTGCATGATTACTCTATCCTTGCCGGAAAATAATTGTTGCTTCATTATTTGCGGTTCAGTTTTATCTAATTATCAATTGACACTTATATGTATAAGGAATTATTTAATTAAAAATTCGTTCCTCAGTTCAAAACTTCAGATTTTGAATGGGAATTTTCCTGATCGAAAATCAGCTCAGAAGCGTTAAGCCCGTCCTTTTTGCCTGACCTCACGAGGAATATATTTACTAATTCGATTTTTCTCGAACCCAAAATCTTTTATTACTTCATCCATGACTAGGTAAGTGATTTGTAATACTAGAATTAATGACTCAATTAGAAATATAATGGCACTGCGTTGTCTTAGATAATAAAGCAAACACAAATACACATGAGTGTATTGTTTTAACGGCCATTCAAATGTTCTAATTTAGTGGCTGGAGAAGAACAAGAGAGATGGAATTGATTACAGAGCAAAGTTGTTCCTTCTTATCTTTGATTAGGAGCAAGGTTCCTCTTCCTCAGCCCACGCGAGGCTCTGAAGGAGAATGTGGGGAAGAACGTGAGGGAGAATATATGAGCAAAAAAGTTGGGGATAATATAAAGGGGAATATGAGGGAGACAATGAGGGGTGAATATGATGTTAATAATGGTTTCGCGGTGATTTATCCGAATGGTAAACTGTAAATGATTGCATGATAGCTGAGAATCACCTAACAGGTAATTTTCCAGAAGCTGTGTTTAAATTGGCAGATTAATATGGTAATTAGCATATTACCGGGATCTAATCCAATTAAATTGACGGCATTTCAGCTGCGATCAGAGATTGTTCATTTTATTCAACGTTTTGTATATTCTGGAGGTAAGCAACCCTAGTATATGTATAAATGATATGATTAAGTACAACTGCTCTGAATTATTTTGATGAATTAGATAATTTGGTAACATAAAACGTACATGTCCTGAGTAATATTTAATTAGTACTTATAATTAGCATTGACATGAACAGACGAAGCGTTCCAAAAAAATGTAAGATGAAGAATGAGCTATTCTCATTTCATATCAATATGAGGAATGAGATATGAGGAAAGATGTCGATATGAGGAATGAGATATGAAGATGAGACATATCAATATGAGGAATGAGATATGAAGATGAGACATGTCTATATGAGGAATGAGATATGAGGATTGGACATGTCAATACGAGGATGAGATATGAAGACGAGACATGTCTATATGAGGAATGAGATATGAAGATGAGACATATCAATATGAGGAATGAGATATGAAGACGAGACATGTCAATATGAGGAATGAGATATGAGGATGAGACGTGTCAATGTGAGGAATGAGATATGAAGACGAGACATGTCAATATGAGGAATGAGATATGAAGACGAGACGTGTCTATTTGAGGAATGATATATGAGAATGAGACATGAGGAATGAGAACTGAAGATGCCATATCGATATGAGGGCAAAGTATGAGTATGAGAGTACCTAAACATACAATTATTATGAACATGGATTATCAAAAAGCAATAATAAATACGTTTTCTTCGGATAATTTTGTACGAAGGACTATTTATTATTTCAAATTGCAATAAATATAAATGATTTAATTCATAGACTTCAATAATCACTCAACATGTTTACAAGTCCGCTCATGAGACTTTTTCGTTGTTTGTTTGTTTTCTTCTATATTAACACTGATACATTTTAGAATCCCCTTTCGTATTTTTTTCAGATCACTAAAAAAAGTTGATAAACTTTAAAAACTGGTGAGAATCGTCGAAGTCGACTGGTGAAAATAACTTTCTGTACTGAGTTTTTAGCACGTATATATATCTTTAAATATCAATATTTCAAATCAAGGTGAATCTTTTTCAAGTTTTTTTACTCAATGTTCAATTGAAGCCACGGACAAGTCAATTTGCTGGAGATGACTTCAGTAACCGCAGCGGTCGCCGCTACCTTGACTGTGGCGCTGCTGTTCTGTACGCGTATAGCAGGTAAGTCGAAGGTCTTCGTCACACGGTCAGTGGTGACTGAATCAATGCTGTTGCGAGCACCGCATTGACATTGGACTTATGCCATGATAAATTACAATAATATCTCTTATGTGTCATAATGTGTGTAAATACACATTCTTCATGTTCTTAATATTAATTACACAAACGTATGAATGTTGCAAATAACAAGGATTTCACTCTCAGCATCAATGTGTTACTTGAGTTCAAAACATTGCATCTGGCTTTTTCGCAATGACATTTGAAAGATTTTACATTTTGGTCCGAAATTCGAGCTGATAGTCTAAATTAATCAAGCGGGTTGATTGAGTAACTTTATTACGTTTCTTATACAAATAAATATGCAAAAATGTTATTTATTTAATTAAAAATTTCAGGAAATGTATCGATTTGCAGTGCTTGATTTAAATACATTAATTTGTCATCATGCACGTTATGAATTCATTAAAACATGTTCTCTATTTATTATTAATATGAAATCAAGAAGTTATTTCTTGTTTCGTCAGGCCAAGTCGAATTTCTCGTCCAGCCAAGTCAATAATTCAAGATTATCCATTATTTAAGGAAAATTAAGACATTATCTCCAAGCAAAGGTTATTAAAGTTTCATTTATTTAACCATGTATCACACTCATCTGTCCACCGTCTGTCCAATGTATCCATGATACAGCGTGGGTCTCATGAATATTATACAGGCTACATCCCCATGCGGGGACAGCGAGCCTAGCTCTCCCCTAGAGCGGCTGTCTATTTTGTATCACAAATCCCGAGAGAAAATGTCTGTGTTGAATTTTTATCGACCAGTTTTTCCGAATATGTGACCGGTCATAATTAGGATATCCTAGTCTCATAATAATCATATTCACGTGCCAATTAAAAGAAAACAAAATGGAAAAATAATTAATTAAACGGTATAAATTTCTAATTGAAGGATTGGCAGAACAGTGTTTTTTTTTCGCTGTGGCAGTAGCGGAAAAGCTAGAAATTATTATATGTAATATTAGTTCATCCAATCCAAGTTAACCAAAAGCACTATTCCAGCGTGTTAACCCACTTAATTTGGAGTTAAGTTTTTATTATTGAGCTTTGAGAAGATACGATTGTGATCTTATATGTCATCTATAATGGCGACGCAATAACTACTTGGCTTGAATCTTACTTTAATTATTCTACATATAAATTTCGTAATATTCAGCCAATATTTTTCATTGCAAAAGAAGAATTACGGTAAACCTATTTTTCTTCTTGAAAATGACGTTAAACCAACGTTGATTTAGCTATGATCCTGCTAGAAAAAACGTTTCAGCAACGTTATTTCAACTTGGAATCACTTCGAAATTTTCAATCACTAATGTTGAAAAAATTACTATCCTCATTATTTTTGAGGAATATATTGACCTCTACAATAGATTATCATAAACTTCGCTTAAACTTCATAAATAAAGATTATCATAAATTTCGCACTCTTCCATCCCGCAGCGGCGTCCGCGGGGCAGCCTACAGCGCGACACGCGCACCACATCCGACCTGCATTAGAGCCGTCGAGCAAAGAAACGACGATTGTCACTAACTCCTTCATAAAATCTAACAAAAATATGATTTCAACGGAAGACAATAAAGCAGTTCAAGCAAAAACTCTAGTAAAATTGGCTCCGGTATCCTCAATAAGTGACAGGACTGACTCCAATGGAACGAAAGACAATCTTCAAGACCGACGTCGACCACCCGTGGCAATGTCCGACGACGGAAAATTTCAGCGCTCAGCGCAAGCTTCCTTCCTGCCTCAGGGCTTGAGATCCCAGCCCATCTCTCGACTACACTACAAGCTTTTAAAGCCCTACATCAAATATCCAAGTCCATTTCCTGAAGACAACTCTTTCCAGGCCTACTCAGGATCTTCCGGACAATCTGAAGAAAGATTGCACGCACTGCTAAACAACTCATACCCTTACCCGGTATCTTCGAGCACATTCGACCGTTATCCTTATCCATATCAGCGAGATCCCTTCAGAGCTTCAGAGGATATGAGTGCTGGAGATTTAGGTGCCAGGGAGTTCCCAGGACTCCTTGGAGCGCCTCCTATCCAGTACTCCAGTCTAAGTGGCCCCAGCTTCGTAGCGGACTCCAAGGAAGACTTTTACGCCGTGGCGGGCACCACAGCCATACTCACCTGCACCATACGCAACCTTCACAACTATACTGTGAGTGAACCATTCCTTAGCATGAATTATCTTACGTATTATTGTTTTAAACTTACTCATGAACCATACCGCAGCATGCATTATCTAACGTATTATTGCTTTAAACTTACTCATGAACCATACCGCAGAATGAATTTTCTAACGTATAAATAATTAAAACTTACTCTGCGGGCTTAAGTGCTGATGTCAAAACCTATTTCTTTTTGTGTAAGAATCAATCCAACTTTCATTATTCATAGCACAATTTTCTAATATAATTCCATATAATTCAGAACTTTTAAATAATAAGAAGATTATAACTATTGTATTATTTTCATTTGTAAAATCAGAACGACATTGAGCTCTAGCCGCGCATGCGCCGTGAGCTTCGCGGCGCTGATATGCGCACGGCAGTGAGGATCTGAAGGGATTTGCGAGAGACTGAAAATTGCGTCTTTTTGTTTTGGGGAATAAAATGCCGTGCAAAATGGGACACGAAACGAGTGAGATAGCCGGTGAAACGAGACATACTCGCATACTTTTCCTAACAAGAGTCTTTGTATGATGGTTTTCTTCGCGTGTAAAAAGATATGGGAATTTAAATTGAAAAATTCGTGGAAAATTGAAATTTGTTGTAGCTCGCACGCTAATAATCATGGCTCACGAGTTTTTGCCTCTTTAAATTAATTAAGAAAATAAAGATAGTAAATTCTTTACGAGTTTTGAATGTAATTAATTTTTATTTGGGATAAAGCTGTGGGGTAAGTTTTCATTTGAACAATTCAATTTTTTATTCACACTACAATTAATGAACTTATCAACTACAGCTTTTTGACATTTTTTCCATTTTTTCTTGGATGTCTGTTTGTTACACATACACTGCAATACACATTTCCTCTCTCCTCATCTCTGTCTCACCTCTCATTGACACCTAAACACTCTTCTACGAAACTAATCCCTTCTCTTTCTAATAGTATTATTCGAAACGAACAATATACCTTCATAATATCAATGGCATTGTATGTCACTGTCGTCTCTAATTACTTTTATATATTTATTTTATATATGTATCTTCTTATCAGTATTTATCTTCAGAATTATTTAATTTACATAGAAAAGATTGTACCTTATCTATCTATATTTTTATCATATATTATCTTAAATCAGCTATACTCCCAACGGCATCTATAACTTCTCCAACATAATGACATAATATATACCCCTTTCTCCCTCCGTCAGGTATCATGGTACTTCTCTATCATATTTTTTATATCATGGGGATATTTCTACATTACTTCTACCTTTCGTTCCTCTTTAACATTATATATACCTTCTCCCCAACGGCGTCACCTACCTTTTCAACAGAATTACATTATATACACACCTTGCTCCCTTCGTTTGCTATCATGTGTATCATATTTTTTATATCATGGGGACATCTCTACATTATTTGTACCTTTCGTTCCACTTCAACATTATCTACATACTCTTCATTCCCCAACGACATCCACTACCTCTTCAACACAATGACATTAACCATCCTTTTCTCTTCGTCCCACCGTCAGGTATCATTGGTCTCATATTTTCTATAAATGGTGCATTTCTATAACATTAATTCGACCTTTCGTTCCTCTTCATTATTATCCATACCCTTCTTCCCCAACGACATCCACTACCTCTTCAACACAATGACATTAACCCTTTTCTCTTTGTCCCTGCTATCATGGGTATCATATTTTTATATCACTGGACAGTTCTACATTACTTCCAACTTTATTTCCTCTTCAACATTATCTATACCCTCATTCCCCAATGGCATCTACAACCTCTTCAACACATGACATTAACCCCTTTCTCTTCATCCCACCGTCAGGTATCATGGGTCCGCGGCAGAGACATCAGGCTCCTGACGACAGGTCTCATCACCTACACGTCGGACAAGCGCTTTGTCCCTTCGAATCCTGCGAGGGGACAGGACTGGCTCCTCAAGATCCACTACTCCAGGAAGCAGGATGAGGGATCCTACCTCTGCCAGGTGTCCCTGTCACCACCCATCACGAAGACGATGCAACTGCATGTTAATGGTGAGAGTGGCATGTTAATGGTGAGAAGGGCATGTTAATGGTGAGAGGGGCATGTAAATGGTGAGAAGGGCATGTTAATGGTGAGAAGGGCAAGTCAATAGTGAGAGAGGCAATGCCGTTATAATAACTTATGATATTGTTTTCAAGTTCGCAAGATATAATCTGCCTTCAAATCAACAATCTAACAAAACAGCTCAAAAAATCACGTAACTATGATCATGTGTCTCTAACTCTGAATTCACAGTCACAATTTAATTTATTAAATTCATTCAATTTCGTCACGAGTCAGCGCCCTTTCAATGCCTCTCTTTCATTTTACGAAGGAAATGTCCATGTATCGGGCTAGTCAGGACCTCAGTAACAAGATTACGTAGGCGGAAGCTACCAGGCAGAAACATTCCTTTCAATTCAGAACGGTTTTGGGCCCGCATTTATTTGCAGGCATACAAACACATTAGGGCCCGCGTTTATATTTTGGGCCCGCGTTTATTTGCAGGCATACCAAAAATGGTGAGAGGGGCATGCTAGTGGTGAGAGGGGCATGTTAATGGTGAGAGGGGCATGTTAATGGTGAGAGGGGCATGTTCATGGTGAGAGGGGCATATCAATGGTGAGAGGGGCATGTCAATGGTGAGAAGGGCATGTCAATGGAGCAGGGGCATGTTAATGGTGAGAGAGGCATGTTAATGGAGAGGGGGCATGTTAATGGTGAGAGGGGTATGTTAATGGTGAGAGGGGCATGTCAATAGTGAGAGGGGTATGTTAATGGTGAGGGGGGCATGTTAATGGTGAGAGGGGTATGTTAATGGTGAGAGGGGCATGTTAATGGTGAGAGGGGCACGTTAATGGTGAGAAGGGCACGTTAATGGTGAGAGGGGCATGTCAATGGTGAAAAGGGCTTGTCAATGGTGAGAAGGGCATGTCAATGGTGAGAGGGGAATTTTAATGGTGAGAAGGGCATGTCAATGGTGAGGAGGGCATGTTAATGGTGAGAGAGGCAATGGCCGTTTTAATAACTTGTGATTTTATTTTCAAGTTCGCAAGATATATTCCGTCTTCAAATCAACAATCTAATAAAACCGCTAAAAAATCACGAAACTATCATTATGCGTTTCTAACTTTGATTTCAGAGTCACAATTTAATTTATTAAATTCATTCAATTTCTTCACGAGTCCGAGCCCTTTCATTGCCTATTTTTCATTTTACGAAGGAAATGTTCATTTATCGGGCCGGTGCCATACTTTCAAAACTCGCTAAGTGGACATAAGTACTTACGCTCTATTTTCTTGTCTATGATTGGTGGATTTTACTTGAAAGGCCGTCAATGATTGGCTGATGAACTTACGATCTCTTAACTTTTTTGAAAGTATGGGCGCCCAGGTCCAGACCTCAGTAACAAGATTACGTAGGCGGTAGCTACCAGGCAGAAACATTCCTCTCAATTCAGAACGGCTTTGAGTCCGCGTTTATTTGCAGGTATACCAAAACATTTGGCCCCGCGTTTATATTTTGGGCCCGCGTTTGAAAGGCGCTTGGATCACCCATGAGACCTCGAGGCCAATAAATTCACTGGCCAGTAAATGCAAAGACACAAGTCGTTCACCGAAAATAAAAGCTTGCGCAAGAAAAAATGTTAGGAAATCACAAGTTGAAAATAAATATCGAAACTCATTTTTTCCTGGATTTTTTTGCCAAAGTCAATCGAACTCTTTCAAAAATCTAGTCGTACACTAATGGGAATAAAATAAATAGCTTCTCAATAAACATTGCGGATCTACTTATGGACGAAATTTTTAGAAAGGAATAAATTTGAATTGTCCATGAACAAAAAACGATAAATCAGGTGTGAACAAACTTTATTTTATGATTCCTCGATAACATTGTGTAGTGGTTCAGATTTAGTATTTTGGTTAGCAGGAAATTCGGTGATTTCAAAATTACAGTTGTAACTTAGAATCAGCGCTACCGGCGTCGGTATAGAAGGCGTTATGTATTATTATATAATTATTTCCATACATTTCGAAAAGGAAAGGAAAAAACACAGCACAGCATTATAAACTTTCAATTGCACGTTCATGAAGTGCACGAAAGAACCAAGCAATAAAGATTAAGGAACAAGTCACCAACAACAAACTTCACTTCCACAACCTGCCCTCTAATGGTCGTAGCCATCGAACGTCCAAGCGTTTGTCCCAAAGTCTATCCCAGTGTTTGTCCCAGTGTTTGTCCCAGCGCCTGTCCCAGTATCTTTCCCAGTATCTTTCCCAGCGTACGTCCCAGCGTACGTCCCAGCGTCTGTCCCAACGTCTGTCCCAGTATTTTTCCCAGCGTCTGTCCCAGCGTCTGTCCCAGCGTCAGTCCCAGCGTCTGTCCCAGTATTTTTCACAGCGTCTGTCCCAGCGTCTGTCCAAGCGTCTGTCCCAGCGTCTGTCCCAGTATCTTTCCCAGCGTCCGTCCCAGCTTGAGGAAGCTGTGTACGCACGAAAAGCGCAACAGGTTTTCCCTTTAAATTGACGTCGCCGCTCACAGATTGTGTACGACAGAATTGATTGCACAAATGAGCTTATCTTATCTACGAAGGTGATAATATACAGTAAAATGTTCTTCAGTTTTCTATCGAGAAAATAATACTGGATTTAATGAAATGAGCTGTCAAGAAATATAGCCCAAGTTTCCAGTTCTAAAGATTTGTAACTTTGGCTTGAATACTGTATATGAAAAATACAGGCTTTGAGGCAGGCGGATCGTCAACTATAATAATATTAATAAGCAATAGAACAATGAATTAAGGGTATATAGGCCCTGGTCTGCTAAACTTCATAATAACTGTTCATTAATTAAGGTTTAATTGATTGAACGCTCGAAGGCTTGTTAATTAATATCGAATGCAGTTAGAGATGCAGAATTAATCTAGCGAATCGACTACTGCTGAGAGATGCACGATCGGCGATCTGCTCGTCTGATTCCAGTTAATCTCAGTCATTATAAGTTATAATGAATGCTCTTGTAATTGCTTAATTAATGCAGTTATTTATTTATTTGAAGTGCTCAAATGGCCATTTGAACACTCCATGCTCTCCTGACGCTAAGAATATTGGATATCTTAATGATAGAATACAGGCCGCCTGATTTAATATCCAACGAAGAGCAGTTAAAATTTAAAGTCGAATCGAAATGAGCAATAATCACCTAGCTAGAAATCGAGAAATTTTTTATTTATCCACGGCGACGAAAAATATCATTCGACATATTGAAAAAGCTAGTAATAAAATTGTAAATACAATAAATTTTCTGGTATTCAACCAACCTGTTTGAAAGAAAAAATTCTGCCATCCTATACTAAGTAATTAGTATTACCTATTAATATAAAATTAATTAGTAAATTATCCCGTGATTCATTTTTTCATGCCTGACAAAATTTAGGAGCTTCCTACTACCTGATAATATCACAGATTGGTTAATAATTCATTTATTTCTTCTGGTGCGGATCGAAAGATTTAGTATAAGTGATTGAAAACATTTTTAAATATAATTTGTTTAATTTGACCCCCTCTTTCAACGCATTTAATTTTATATATTGTAAAATATAGAATATATATAGATTTTAAACAGGGGTGGTTAATGGCCAGAGAATTCGTCAATTTAAATTTTCAGCGAACAATATTTTTCAGATGATATTAGTTGATCAAAATGCAGGTTCAAGGGAGTAATATCAAGTAACTATATATATACATATATATTTTTTTATACATTAATCTTCGCGTTTTCCATGTACAATTCATTTTCTCCACCCCTCAATTTTCAACGAAATTTCCACCAATCAGAGGCGGAGGTACACATCTTGCCAGGCCGCGAGGTGCACGTGCAGGAGGGCAGCGCCCTCCACCTCGAGTGCCACGTACGGGGCTGCCTGTACCCTGTACCCACATGGACACACATGGGACGTCCTATCCTATCTGTTCCAACGTCTGTCCCAGCGTCTGTTCCAGCGTCTGTCCCAGCGTCTGTCCCAGCATCTGTATCAGTATATTTCCCAGCGTCTCTCCCAGCATTCCCAGCCCTTTACCCAACGTCTGTCCCAGCGCCTGTTTCAGCCTTTGTCCCAGTATCTTTCCCAGCGTCTGTCCCAGCTTGAGGAAGCTGTGTATGCGTAACACGAAAAGCGCAACAGGTTTTCCCTTTAAATTGAAGCCGCCGCTCAGAGATTGTGTATGACAGAATAGATTGCGACAATATGCTATCATATCTCCGACGGGAATAATACTGTGGAAATATTCTTTAGTTTTTCCATCAAGAAAACAAACTGGATTTTATGAAAGGGGATGTCAAAAAATATTGCACACGTTTCAAATTCTAAGGATTTGTAACTTTTGCTGGAATATAAGAAAAGTCCAGGCTTATGAAACTGGTGGATCTTCAACTATAATAATATTGATAAGTAATAGGACAATGAATTAAGGGTATATAGGCCCTGGTCTGCTAAACTTCATAATTACTGCTCAGTAATTAAGGTTTAATTGATCTAATGACGGAAGATTTGTTAATTAATATCGAATGCAGTTAGAGATGCAGAATTAATATAGCGAATCGGCAACTGCTGAGAGGTGCCTAATCGTCTGATTCCAGTTAATCTCAGTCATTATCATTCATTATGAACGCTATTCTAATAAAGAGCTTGGCGAAATTACTTAATTAATACAGTTATTTATTTATTTTAAGTGCTCAAATAGCCATTTGAACACTTCATGCTACCTAGACACTTTGAATATTAAATATCTTAGTGATAAAATACATGCGACCTGATTCTGTACCTATAAGTCTTTTTAATATCCAACGAAGAGTAGTTAAAATTTAATGTCAAATCGAAGTGAGCAATAATCACATAGCTAGAAATCAAGAAATTTTTTCCTGATACTTGAAATCAAGAAAGAAAGAAATCAAGAAATCTACCCACGCCGACGAAAAATATTATTCGATATAGTGAAAAAAACAATAAGAAAATTGTCAATGCATTAAATTCTGTGTAAATTATCCACTGATTTATTTTCACATACTTGACAAGATTTAGGAGCTTCCTACTACCTCATAATATCATAGAGTGGTTGATTATTTCTGTTTTGTTTCAGGTGCAAATCGGAGGATTTAGTATATATGATTAAAAAATATTTAAATTTAAATTTCATAAATTTTACCCCCTCTTTCAACGCATTTAATTTATATACATTATAATATATAGAAATATATATATTATTGTTCGTGCGTTGCATGTAAATTTCATTCCCTCCACCCCTCACTTATCAACCAAATTTCCACCAAACAGAGGCGGAGGTGCACATCTTGCCAGGCCGCGAGGTGCACGTGCAGGAGGGCAGCGCCCTCCACCTCGAGTGCCACGTACGGGGCTGCCTGTACCCTGTACCCACATGGACACACATGGGACGTCCTATCCTGCATACCGAGACACGAGAACTCCTGCTGGAGGAAGACCTACGCGCCATTAATGCCCAGAACTCCAGCCACGAGCTCAAGAACTCTTCACTGAACGCCGAGGAGGTCGTTGGTTCTGATGACAGATCCTTTAAATCCGACGAGCCTTTAAGCACCGTCGTGACGCTGACGAGGAAAGACGTCACGCCCTTGCACTCCGGCACCTACACGTGCACTTCCACGTGCACTCCACCAGTAAACGTCACCGTACACGTGCTCAGAGGTACGAGATACGTGCGCTGAGGTAGTTATATTTCTTAAAAACTATTATATTTAATATTGTTTGATGCTTTGACTATTTTATCATAGAAAGAAAATGAATTTCTGTATAAAAAGGCTGCTGTGGTTGGTGGTTCAGTAGATGTGTTGGATGACTGACGGGTCCAAAGCACTTGCATGTTTCGAAAAATCATGCATGAAAAATTAAATTCATGTTTCGATTCAGAATTGAATTCATGAGTTATGTCACATAATTATCCTCACCGTAAATCACTGTCTGCTACAATCTTATAATCGATATTTAACACACTTTTACCTGTCCAATCGATCTGAAATTTTGCACACTTGCGTAAAGTCGGAGACAATACATGAATAAATTGGCAGAATAAATAATTTTGAAATTTTAAATTTTTTTCATACATAAAAAAATTTTATGTTTGGAAATAAAATTGGAAATTCATTGTACATGTGTAACATCGGAGACATCGGATCCTTTAAAAGAGTTTCCTTTAAAAAGCAATTTTTAAACGCATATTATTTATTACAAGCTCTGTCTGAACTTTTAGAGTCATGAGTTTATAGATGTAGCAGCATTTGAAACTTTAGTTGGTTGAAAAATTTAAAATTTTTAGGAATAACCAACAATATTTGTTACTATTTGAATAAGAAATCAGATTTTACAAGTATATTGACTTGAGTCAATGGCCCATTGTTTGTACTGTACTATAGTTCAAACTGAGACTAAAAAGACTTGTTTCTATTGAGCCATGGTTTCCTACAACAATTTTCTAATTTTTTACAACACTTCTCTTTAACTTCACTTCCTGTTGTTTGTTTGTCTGCTACAAATCTTATTATCGACATTTACAGACTTCTACCTGTCGAATCGATCTGAAATTTTGCACACTTGCGTAAAGTTGGAGACAATGCTTGAATCAATTGATAGAATAAATAATTTTAAAAGTTAAAAAAAAATTCATATATTAATAAAAAAAATATATTTTTTTAATATTTAAAAATAAATAAGAAATTCATTCATTCAATATCGGAGACACTTGCCCAATTAGAATTGTTGTCTTTAAAAAGTAATTTTAAACACATATTATTACCTCTACTTATAATGCGATTCACATTTATTTTTAAAAAGTTTTAACCAAAAATTTTTTGCAGTGCTCTGAACTGTAATTTGCCATACATTCATGCAAATCAAACGAGTAACTTATAATTACCTGCTTTATTTCAAATTTGATTCCACTTTTTCTACTATTAAATTAAAAATTTCTATCATACTAGAACACATTCACTGGTCTCCCCTGGAGTTAGAAGGACCATCCTTGATCCTTCCATTTGTTCGTATCAAGAGCGGCGCCATGTCAACTTATCGAGACAATCATTCATGCGCGACGATGAACAATACAATGCGCGACTATGATAAACAGCATTGTTTGCTCATGATCCGCGATGCGCTTCAAAGTTCACACGCGCAATTCATGATATTTGTCGTGCGTATTGATTTACGGCGGGCTTAGGCGTATTGCTTTTGCTTAAATACGCTTAGGCGTATTTATCAGGGCTTAGGCGTATTGCGTGAGCGACCAGGGCTCATCGCTCCTAAGTGTCTAATGTCGTAAATAATTAAATTGAAACTGAATTAATTCACGTAAAAAAAACTCCACTGTTTCCGCCTACTTTTAAGGTTCGCTTTATAGAGAAGTTTAACTCTTTATTACAATAACAATATCGTGTTAACAATTAGAAAGGTTTATGTGAAGATAAAAGATTTTATGTCGGGATTGTGTCATCATTATCTACTGAATTGCGATTGACAGATAGTTGATTTTTTTAATCAGAAAAGGGTTAAAATAAAATGAACAAATTCCTATTATCTTTTATTGACGCAGGAACGGAATTTTTCCGCTGGAATTTTCCAGGAATATGATATTTTTCATATTGAAGATTTAAAGTGAAATGTTATTGTAATAACATTGTCCCTTTTTACTTCGGAGGGTCTTCTGTTATCTGCAAAATTTTGTACTTATTTGCATGTTGGTAATCTAAATTTTTTAGGAAATAAATCAGTTTCGTCATTTCATTCCCAAATTTACTTATCACATAACAAAAAACTTGAAAAAAGCCTCCTATATTTTTGTTTGACTCTTTTTCAGGCGAAGAGTTGGCTGCAATCCACCACCAGAACGGCAGCCATGGATTTCGACCTTCGCTGCTGGCTGCTGAAGCCTCCCTAAGCGCCCTCTGTATCCATATGTTATTATTCACTCGCCTAGACCATCAGCACAAACACAAGCATGAACAAACACTCCCTCAGCGCCAGCACGGAATAACCAACACTTGTGGGACTGGGAGCAATAACAGTCAAGCAAATAAGAAAAAGTATCGAGATGTAGCGAAATCATCTCTAAATTCTTTATGGTACTTCAAACAAGGAAAATACTCATCGTCCATATTCTATGCTGGAAATTCCGACGTGGCAACAATCGAGTGCATGCCATCCTCAACTCAAGTTCCTTCGTTTCGACTACGACTTCGTTTCAAATGCATTAAAAAATTACACCCTAAAGATGATTCCCACGACGAGCTATTGAGCGGTGCAAAGAGCCGGCGAAATTGGGAAATGCTGGGAAAATCCTTCTGGCGACGCAACCGCCATCCACACGACCGCGTCACATCGACAGGGCTAAATAACGACACCAATTTGCTGTATGACATGTACGCTTATTTTGCACTTGGCTATCTGCTTGCGTGGCGAACACTCGATCGACTATTCCGGCAATGTGACATGTACGCTTATTTTGCACTTGGCCATTTGCTTGCGTGGCGAACACTCGATCGACTATTCCGGCATTTTGCACTTGGCCATCTGCTTGTGTGGCGAACACTCGATCGACTATTCCGGCGATGTGACATGTACGCTTATTTTGCACTTGGCCATCTGCTTGCGTGGCGAACACACGATCGACTATTCCGATGCGAGCGCGTCGAGGCGACGGAGAAGAAGCGAGCGCTATTTTCTCGCAATAAATTCGCATCTCATGAACGTTTGCCACCTGATATATGCAGTGACGATCCTCCCGAACGCACGAAGAAAATTGACAGCGATGGCATAAATTGTCCAAACGAAAATGTGAAGGCTTTGATTGATATCTTGTGTTGTGCCTGCAACTTAATTGGAGGTGAAAATGTTCTACAGTTTATCAAAATTCGGTACGGAACGCGAACAAATTCAAATTTTACAACGTTTTTCGTGTTTGATTTTATCATGAGAAGAGAGGCGAGGTGCCGGTAGAACGGATTCCTGGAGCCGAACTTTTGCATCGCTTCCAGTCAGCTTTAAAAGTTAGAAAATTGCCCTAAAGTTTTGAAGATTTATGAGTGATACAATGTAATAGACATTTGTACATTCAAATTTTTATAGCTATTATTTCAACTTATTCCAGTGAAACTTGGCTTACCACTTTCCATGAATGTCGTTTTATGCATCAATAAATTTTCTCATAAAACTTTTCAGAATTTTATCCATTACAATCCAGCAATATTTCACGGCGAGAACTTAACATTTGCTGTCAACGAATTCGCGCCTAAAGCTGGCTCAAAAATTTAGCAAAGTTTAGGAAACTTAAAAAAAGATGATAAATTTTGACTTACCAATATCCCTAAGTCAGAAATGTTCAGCCTATTTAAGAAATATTTTATGCATCCATAGTTAATCAGAATAATAGGCGAGTTGTGTATCGCAAGAAGCCAGGAAACAGTTTATCTTTTTTGCAATAAGCATGTTCAAATAATTAAAAATTTCAATTAAAATATAATAAATTTGTTAATAAGCATCGGGCAGAATAAACAAAAGAAAATTCATGCGGGAAAACAAAATTCAGGATTTAATATATTTTTTATTCAATTTCAAATGCAGAGAGTGAATTGTCTGGCTTAATTTTGCACGTTCATCCATTGCCGTGAATGTAATTAGTTTAGTTTTCATAATCATTCCATCCCTTTGAAAGTGTTGGTCTTAGATTCATTAATATGGAAATGAATGGATACTGTCCTTTGCAAATAATAACAATATAATAGGTATTTTCGATATTAATGACGCTGAGAATTTATGAGAATGTTATATTATCTAATATAGTTCTGCTTGTTGATATAAATGTTGAGAATTGCTATACAATTAAAGTAATTGAAAAAATTAGCATAAAAAATGAACACATTTTCGAATTTTCTGTGGCCCGGTGTTTGGACAGAAAACTTTTTTTACGGTTGACGTTGAATAAATCTAATTTTTATGCATAAAATACTTCAAATATTTATCATGCGATGATTTAATTGCCGCATGTTTAGACACGATCAAAACGTGTATTTCTATAAAGTGTATGTACAACGTGTATATATCAATAATTTCCACTACTTGTATCTGTAAATTGCATTCATCACGTGTATTTGTACATTGCATTCATCACGCGTATTTGTAACATTGAATTCATCACGTGTATTTGTACATTGCATTCATCACCTGTATTTGTACATTGCATTCATCACCTGTATTTGTACATTGCATTCATCACCTGTATTTGTACATTTCATTCATCACGTGTATTTGTACATTTCATTCATCACCTGTATTTGTACATTGCATTTATCACCTGTATTTGTACATTGCATTCATCACCTGTATTTGTACATTTCATTCATCACGTGTATTTGTACATTTCATTCATCACCTGTATTTGTACATTGCATTTATCACCTGTATTTGTACATTTCATTCATCACGTGTATTTGTACATTGAATTCACAGCGTTTATCTATATATTTACCGTGACTCCTTCAGCGCCTCCTGACATTAACAAATATACTCTCGTTGTCAGCGTTTGTATTTCTAATCCCTGCGAATTAATTTCTAATTGACTGATTGAAAATCCATCAGTAACACAACAGCTGCTGAATAAATAAAGAGACTACTTGGATTTGTGATCGCAAGACATGCTTGTGAAATAATTAATGAACTGCAATTTATTTATTCACACGTGTTTGGTTGTCCCGAGGTCAGCAAACACTGTTTAAAGCGATTCATAAGTAATAAGTCAAACCCAATTGATAGTGAGCATATATAAACCATTAAAGAATGATTTGCAATTGTATGCCAATCTATTGAAAAAAAATTCGAGTCACCGATAGGAAACCAAAGTTATTTCTAAAATATTCTATATTTTTTTCGTTATTATCGCGGAATCTAATGACCCTGTGGTCTCACATTAGGTCGAAAAATAGATATAAATGTTTATATATAAATACATTGTGATTTATTCTAACTTATCCATGTCTGTCTTGAAGAATTTATTTATTTATTGATTACTAATAGAATTTATGCGAGTATTTAAGGTTCATACAGACTTCATTTGATGAATAATGTAGTTTCTAGAAGTTATTTTACTAAATTGAATTTCTTATACTAAAAAAATACGTTGAGTTAATACTAATTTACAGCAAAGTTAAAAAAAACTATTGGAGTGAAATAAAGTGATATTCTCGACTCCCTAACAATCCAGACGCACTCGTGTGGCTCAAAGAATAAATCCGAAAGCGCCCCGAATTTTTGTTGGCGTTATTCACCCATCATCACACCACATTTACACCTTATCATCCGCCATCACCCGACATTTACACGTAAACTTCCGCCATCACCCGACGATATAAACAAGTAAACATCCGCCATCACCCGACATTT
The DNA here is from genome assembly GCF_000764305.2 of Hyalella azteca. NCBI lineage: Eukaryota > Metazoa > Arthropoda > Malacostraca > Amphipoda > Hyalellidae > Hyalella > Hyalella azteca. The sequence continues at coordinate 70,618 of NW_025932894.1, forward strand.
ATCCGTGTAGGTCCGTCATCACCCGACATTTACACGTGTACATCCGCCATCACCCGACATTTACACGTGTACATCCGCCATCACCCGACATTTACACGTGTACATCCGCCATCACCCGACATTTACACGTGTACATCCGCCATCTCCCGACATTTGCACGTGTACATCCGCCATCACCCGACATTTGCACGTGAAAATTTGCCATCACCCGACATTTACACGTGTACATCCGCCATCACCCGACATTTACACGTGTACATCCGCCATCACCCGACATTTACACGTGTACATCCGCCATCTCCCGACATTTGCACGTGTACATCCGCCATCACCCGACATTTGCACGTGAAAATTTGCCATCACCCGACATTTACACGTGTCCATCCGCCATCACCCGACATTTACACGTGTACATCCTCCATCACCCGACATTTACACGTGAACATCCGCCTTTATCCGACATTTACACGTGAACCTCTGTCATCGCCCGACATTTGCACGTGAACATCCGCCATCACCCGACATTTGCAGATCCATCATCACCTGCCGACACCTACCATCACCCACCATCACCCACCATCATCCACCTTTAGCAAATTCCCTGGCAAATGTCCCTGGTTTGCAGCTATGCTGCTGGACTGACGCGCCGGTTTCAGGGCAGCGAAATCATTTGAAATCATGAGATTTGGAGCACAGCTGCTGCTCCAGACTGGCACCATGGCTCCTGATGGAGTACTACAGACCATGCAACATCTTGACTGCTTTTAACAGTTAATAATAATATGGTTAATAATAAAGTTAATATTATGAAATGAGTTTTTTTCTACCATCTTCTTGCAGATATTTTTTTTGTTACTTTGTTTCAAGCAATCGTTTTGTTTGGTTTGAATCAAGTTTTGGCTGCGACGTTATAAAAACTGAGTTAAAGTTGAGGCTATTTCAGTCTCGGTACTAGTAAGGAACTAGAACAGTTATTCCAGAGTAGGAAACTGTAGTCGGCAATACGAATTTGAATAACAAATTTTAAAATATTTGAAATTATTTCACGTACGTTGTATAATTGCCACGGATTCGGGGTGGCAAGTTATTGAGACCGTATAGATTGGGGCAGCGAGCTGGGGGTTTGAAACCAGCAAATGTAAAAATTCTGGTCGAAATTGGCCTGCTGGTTAAGAATCAGCGAGATGCCGACGTATGGTCAAATAAAACTAATATAAATAAAATATTACCCGCATATATATCAAATATATACAATATATATAATATTGATATAATGTAATATGAAACAGTCTTCTAACAATATATTTTGGGCTAATAATATCCTTAAGTTATAATAGGGTAACATGGGGCAGCGAGCCCACTGCGGGTCACGGGCCCATAGCGGGTTTCTCGCTAAGTATGGCAGATATTGGTCCGTGTTCTCTACCGCTGGTCGACAGTTTCACTGTGATGAAGTGTACGGATTTACGTTTTGCTAAATGTTTGCGTTATTAAGTAACTTTTTACAAAATAGTGTTTCATAAAAAATTGAATAACTCTATAGGCGTCTAATTCACATCATACATTCCTCATTAGTTGCACCTTTAAACAAAACAAAGAACCACCTCGTATCAATTAAAACTTCATCAAAAATTTAGTTTAAAAAAAGTGGGGGGCGCGCTGCCCCACGTTACCCTACATGTCTTTGAAACACTCGTTTACATTTTTCCATTTGTGCAAACCTACGACCGATCTTTTATCTAACTTTCTATCCCTTCTTTTATAACTTTCTATCTATTTCACTGATTTCTATTTTCAACGTCGCTTTTCGTATGCAAACCGGGCAGCAATAACTCAAACCAGTGCGGATTGCTTACAAGATTTAAACGGAGCATAAAACACCTCGCCAGATGAATTCCGATTGGCATGTTGTAATATATTGAGAACCTCTCTGCATTCCATATCACCATTGTGAATCATTTATTCTATTTGAATTGCATTTATTTTATTTCGTGTTTTAAATACTCTTTTCTGTCCATCATTGTTTCTAATTTTTTGTTCTTCATATATTATTTTTTTCGGTTAATTTAAGTCCGTAACCACTTCAGAAAAAAATACTTTTAATTTTTAATTTAATTTTAAAATTTTTACTTCGCATTTTTCAGCCAGATGATTATAAGTGACAATCCTGAGAGTGAGCGTAACAGCTTTAACTGATTATTCATTATTAATATATTAATTCACAATTTAACCGAAATTCAGATTAAAAATGGCGACTGACTGTGATGTACATGCATGAATACGTAATTTTATTCAAGAATATCTTTTAGACAAGGCTGGCACATTGTCTTTTAAAATTAATCTAAATTAACATCCCAGTTATCAATCGCAAATTAATAATAAAATGATAACATGATTTCGCCGTCGTTCATTCGTCACGGCCTTGCCCTGCCTTTAATAACCCTTTATAGATTACATTTTTACTATCATTGACTGTTGTCAAAGCTATTCATATCAATCAATTGGGCCATCAATTAAAGAAGCTGAAGCACTGAACCCATATTGCGTTGAACCTGTCACATTGAACCTATAGCTCGCGTTAAGTAAGTCACATTGAACCTAGCTCGCGTTAAGCAAGTCACGTTCAATCCATACTGCATTGGGCAAGTCACAATGAACCGAGGTTTATATCTGTCATTCGTGAATTGTTCGTTCATACTAAGTAAATTTGTTGTATGCTTTCCACCGACTCTTCGCGTTTGCGTTACAATAAAAAAATATTTGTATAAATATACTAAAACTAAATAAACTAAAAATAAATAGACTATAACTAAATAGACAATATAAATAGACTATAACTAAATAGACTAAAAATAAATAGACTAAAACTATTAAACACATCTTTGTTGCCAGAGCAGCCAAGCAACAACGCTGCATCAAACCAGCATTGGAGGCACTCAGCTTCACCAGATTAGCTTCATGAAGCTGAATGATCCAGACTGTGAAGCGAGGCTTCTTCAGATCTCAAATTAGAGCTCAATCCTCTAGATCTTATTAATAGCTTTCTATTGAATCATTGGATTGCTTTCGAAAATAATTAGCCTACTATATCAAACAATAATCAGTGTGTAGTTTCAATAACAATCATTATATTACATAATAATCAGGGAGTTCCGCACAATGGAATTATTTTTTATCCTGCTTAACAAGAAGCGACAAGGTATAAAGGGAGCTAAACTAGACCAATCTTCGGCATGTATAGCTGAATTATGTAATTAATTTATCAATAACATTTACATTAAATGTGTAGCTCATGTTTAATGATGATAGGAATCTTATGATATAAGCACGCGCTAGGGAAATTCACCTGCCATACATCACTTTATTCTATAATTAATGGGCAGCGTGCCGATTATTGAATTTCTTTGCTAGTTTTACGTGAACTCTAACGGCCTCAATACTGCCGCGGTGCTCAATACTGCAGCGGTGCTCAATACTGCCGCGGTGCTCAATACTGCCGCGGTGCTCAATACTGCCGCGGTGCTCAATACTGCCGCGGTGCTCAATACTGCCGCGGTGCTCAATACTGTGGCGGTGCTCAATACTGTGGCGGTGCTCAATACTGCAACGGTGCTCAATACTGCCGCGGTGCTCAATACTGTCGCGGTGCTCAATACTGCCGCGGTGTTCAATACTGCGGCGGTGCTCAATACTGCCGCGGTGCTCAATACTGCCGCGGTGCTCAATACTGCCGCGGTGCTCAATACTGCGGTGGTGCTCAATACTGCGGCGGTGCTCAATACTGCCGCGGTGCTCAATACTGCGGTGGTGCTCAATACTGCGGCGGTGCTCAATACTGCGGCGGTGCCCAATAATGCGGCGGTGCTTATTACTGCGGCGGTGCTCAATACAGCGGCGGTGCTCAATACTGCGGCGGTGCTCAATACTGCGGCGGTGCTCAATACTGCGATGGTGCTCAATACTGCGGCGGTGCTCAATACTGCTGTGGTGCTCAATACTGCGGTGGTGCTCAATACTGCTGTGGTGCTCAATACTGCTGTGGTGCTCAATACTGCGGTGGTGCTCAATACTTCGGCGGTGCTCAATACTGCGGTGGTGCTCAATACTGCAGCGGTGCTCAATACTGCGGCGGTGCTCAATACTGCGGCGGTGCTCAATACTGCCGCGGTGCTCAATACTGCGACGGTGCTCAATACTGCCGCGGTGCTCAATACTGCCGCGGTGCTCAATACTGCCGCGGTGCTCAATACTGCGACGGTGCTCAGAGCGCAGTTTCTGAGCACCTCGAAAATCATTAGCTGAACGCTTCGAAAGAGCATCAGTGGCAAAGAGCATTAAATTAGTCATTTCAAACGTAAACAACTTGGAATATAATTTGGCAATGAACGATTCATGAATAAATTAACGATCACAAGCATAATTCACCGCAGAGTTAACAACATTTCTTAAAGACAATCACGAAGAATAACAAAAATTCGTTTGTGTTTAGTTGGAATAGGACGATAGTTAGGAAGTTTACTAGCCTTTTCATATGAATAAAAAGTTTGTATTTTCTAATAGCATTCACAAGTGTGTGATGAAAGCAATGCCTTACGAGTTTAAATGGAAGATGCAGACATTATATCATTATAAGAACAGAGCAGCGCATCTAAAATACATGGCAGGGCCTACGGAAATTATTGAAAAGCCTCCATAAATAAAGTATTCAGAGGAACTTGTTGGACGACAGACGTCTGGTGTCCATCGAGGATATACAGTAGCTACTATATTGATCGATTAATATTATTTAGAGCATGGTTGATTAATAGTTAGAAAAATGCAGCATGCATGGTTTATTACTAGTGAGAAATATGAAGAATGCATTAATGATTAAGAATGAGCCATAGGCTACAAACATGATTGATTAATAGTGAGCGAAAGGCAACATGTGTTTTAATTAATAGTGTGCGAAAAGCAGCAGGCATAACTGATTAATAGTGTGCGAAATGCAGCAGGCATAACTGATTAATAGTGTGCGAAATGCAGCAGGCATAACTGATTAATAGTGTGCGAAATGCAGCAGGCATTTTTTATTAATAGTGTGCGAAAAGCAGCAGGCATTTTTGATTAAAAGTGTGCGAAAAGAAGCAGGCATATCTGATTAATAGTGTGCAAAATGCAGCAGGCATTTTTGATTAATAGTGTGCGAAAATCAGCAGGCATTTCTAATTAATAGTGTGCGAAATGCAGCAGGCATAACTGATTATCACTTATATTGAGGCCACAATGACAAAGAACAATTATCGTTTCAATTAGCTAGGTAATGGGACGAACTCTGTGTGTACCGTGTAATAAGTGCACAACCCAATGTCAACCCATGTTACAACAGGAAATTTATTATGATGGACAAGAAAAATATGTGTGCTATGCTTACGTAGCTCTACACCAACGAGCGAATTCTTTGCACATTACTGGGCATTCAATGGAGAAATGTTGTCCATGAGTATGATAATGTATTCATAAAAACGTATGGTGAGCGGACTTGGTGACTAGGATTCATGAGTAATTCTTATTACAAAAGTTAATATAATTTTAGGAGTTGTTATTATTCAATAAGTTATTGTAATTGTTCATATTCCATAAGTTGATGTTCTTTTGTATCCGGCATGCAGGTTTACATAAGAGGCTGGAAAATTCCAGCTAAAAATTAGATAAAGTTACACATTTGATTTATCCACTGATGTTCAAAGAGACATTATTTCAGACGATAATGCAGAAGCAAGAAACTTTCGGGCGGACATGGAACGCCTAGTAAGTGCATGGAAGGCGGAAATGTTTTGTTATGGAATAGCAAAGCGAAAAAATTCGTACTGAATTGACGGGCTGGGAAATGCGACGCAGCATGACAGTTGCTTGCAGACAATTCCAGGCTTCACTGCATGCTTCAATACATGCTGCACTATTGCATGCTTCAAAACGTTGTATGTTTCAAAACACTGCATGCTTCACTACACTGCATGCTTCACTGTACTGTATACTTCTCTGCACGTTTCACTGCATGCTTCACTAAATGCTTCACTGCATGCTTCCCTACAAGCTTCACTACAGGCTTCACTGCTCGCTTCAATGCATTCTTCATTTCAGGCTTTGCAGGAAGCTTCACTACATGCTACTGCGTACTACAATGTTTGCTTCACTGCATGATTCACTACATGCTTTACTGCATGCTTCACTGCATGCTTCACTGCATACTTCACTGCATCCTTCACTGCATCCTTCACTGCATGCTTCACTGCATGCTTCACTGCATGCTACAATACATGCTTCGTTACAGGCTTCACTGCGTACTTCAATTTATGCTTCACTAAATGCTTCACTGCATTCTTCACTGTATGCTTCAATACATGCTTCATATTGTGATTTGTTGTCGTTTTTTGCCTTTAATGTGCAATATATTATTATTTATTCCATCTCTAATAAGGATTTTAAAAATATATTCATAATTTCATATTCATATTAGAAAGTACATTTACATATATGATATATGAACTACTGTAAGTGTGACATCCTCGTGAGAAATTCAAGGGAGGGAATTGTGTGAATCCCGGAATGAATATTTGAATTGATGTGGGAATGGGAATATTATAATTATTATTGGAATGGGAATGAAATCTGTTGTGTAGAGAAATATTACAACACATGACGCCACATAATACTATTAGCGACGTAACTATGGTATATGAGTGGCCGTTTGGCCGAAATGATTCTCCACTTAAATTAGTCTGAAGGCAAAGCGCTTAATGAGTCAGAGGTTAACAAGCTAGTGGTTAATGTGGCCGGGACTTTTGAGTCTATAACATGTGCTTTACAACATAGCGTGCAAGATGCCGCACGAAATGTTGCACAATATACTGGTCAATATACTGAACTACTTTGTTTACGAGTGAAACGCACACTGCTTTCCATTGTATACTTAACAATTTCGACATGATTTATTGTTAAGGTCATCTGATCAGACGTAATTTCTCAAAATAATTCGGCGGACTTTTTCTGTTCGTGTATCCCAAGAAAATTAGTCATTACTGATAAAATGATATAGAAATTAGTTATTTATCATGGAATGATATCAAAATTAGCTATTACTGGTAAAACGATGTTAAAATTAGCCAATAATGATGAAATAATATCTAAATTAGTCATTAATGATGACATGATCTCGGAATTAGTAATTTTGTATGAGCATTGTCAGCTTCACTGGAACTTGGAAAACTGATCAAACTTCGCAGATGAATGTAGTGATCCGAAACTACGTATGCATCTACGAAAATTTTCCTTATCAAAAACTTTCCTTCGAGGTTACTTATTTCTTAACAATATTTTGATCTTGAAGAACTTCAATTATGGTTAGATAGCTCAGACATGATGCACGCTAGAGTAAGCATGATGCTTGCCATCGCGATAATGATGCATGATGCCATTTAGCATCGTAGGAATTTATGACTCTGTCTTATCTTTAGGATATAAAATCATTAAGTGGACATAATTGCCCAAAGCAATATTCAGTCCAAAAAATTTGTTCTTAATTCATGTTGGCGTTAACAGGCCTCAGTCAAATTATGGAGGCAGGACACCCAAATATTTTCTCTATAACTTCAATTGAAAATAAGGAACCATTAATTACCTTATGTCTTCTCATCGTTAAAAATTTAACCCCTGAAATCCTAAATATCGTTAATTCAGTGACATTAAATTAAATTATTAAATTATTTTATATGATGGCGATTATCAAATTATATTCCATGTTTCCCATGATCTCGTTAAGTGATGGCGATTATTAAATTCTAATCCATGTTTCATATAATCTCCTTAAACGATTTAATTAGGGTGATTAAGAACGCTCCGGCGACGCCTTCACCGCCAGATGTTGTTATTGCCTCACGAAATTTATTCCTGGGTCATTAATGTCTTTATTACCCTTCGTGATTCCTACGCGGCTCCTAATAAAACACAAAACACGAGGATTTAATATTATTTTTACAACACTTTTCTTTAACTTCACTTCTTGTTGTTTGTTTGTCTGTCTGTCTCTCTGCTAGATATCTTATAATTGATATTTAACACACTTCTACTTGTCCAATTGATCTGAAATTTGGCACACTTGCGTAAAGTTGGAGACAATGCATGAATCAATTGACAGAATAAATAATTTTATTTATTTTTAATTTTAAAAATAAAATTTAAAAATTACTTTTTGTAATATTTGAAAATAAAATTAGAAATTCATTGTACATGTGTAACATCGGAAACACTGGATTCTTTAGAAGTCTTGTATATAAAAAATAATTTTTAAACGCATATTATTCAATATTAAAATGTCTGTATATAAGGCATTTTGGGATACTGGGAAAAGCAAAGTTGATACACGGGTTTGTGAATGGTGCATAATTTATTTTAGACCAACATCGGTACACCAAACTAATTGATTCGGCATTTGGATTGATTATGCATTTAGATTGATTCGGATTGAAACTATTATATTCTGCAGAATTGAGTGCAAAAATTGTTAGATCGGCTTCATCTAGTTGAAAATATCCATTTTTCTTTGTAGAAACTCCCTAATTTGTAACTTTACCGATGTTGAATTAAAATATCATTAAAAATGTAGATTTTTATTTTTAGAAACTCCCTAATTTGTAACTTTACCGATGTTAAATTAAAATATCATTAAAAATGTAGATTTTTATTTTTAGAAACTCCCTAATTTGTAACTTTACCGATGTTAAATTAAAATATCATTAAAAATGTAGATTTTTATTTTTAGAAACTCCCTAATTTGTAACTTTACCGATGTTAAATTGAAATATCCTTTACTCAGTTGCCATGCAGATGACAAACCCATAACTCCCGTGACGACCGAGTCTCGATCAGCTCAATGACCAGCGCTGGAAAAAAAGCCCTAATAAGCTTCTATCCTACAGCCTGGCAACGATAAAAATGGATGAAAAAATTATTATTTTATGAGCCTGACAACGCATTCACGAACATGACATTGCTCTTCTAAGCTGACTGCCACACCCCTGAATATTTGACAAAATTTCAATTTTTTCCCGAATTCTAACTAATTTATTTTCTCATATTCCAATTTTTCCCGAATATTAGCGTCTGGTACAGAAAAGCTCCAGTCATTGTCATGGAATTGTTGCATGTGTGATGAGGTCATCACTTACCACTTAGCTAAGTCATAACGTAATTTCGATTCGATAGCATTATCAACACGCGTTGACTTATTTGCATTTCAGTTGGATAACGATATTTTGGCAACTAAATGCCTTATTGACCCTTTCAAAACGAATTTTCCTTCTCTATTTTCCCGTGGAGGTGTCTGCGTTTAGCTCATGATTATAATTGTAATTGTTTAATATACAGTAAAACGTGTCGTTTTATATTGATAATTTTCGTGCCTCAATTTTTTCATTATTTTACTCATATTTTTAAGAATTAAGATCACTTGCTTGCTGGAATCGTAAGTTCATCAAGAATTTAAAATGAAAGAAAGCAGCCAAAAACCCACCATTTCCTATGCGAGAAAACGTTTAGGAGTCCTGCTCCATCGTCAGTTCAAAACCTAAAACACACGTACAAAAAATAAGCAAACTAAAATTCACATTGAAGATTTCAAAACGTACATTTTCAAATGAAAACAAATAAGAATGAATTATATATGAGCAGACAAACCTATCTATTTAAAATTTCGAGGCAATTTAAGCATTGGGATTCAAGCGGAATCTTTATTTAAACTAGTCTTTTGTTGAAAAAATATACAGTAACTCTAAAATTTGCAGATCAGAAAAACCGGTTGTAGAGGCTAAAATTTTAAAATCATTGTCGGACACCGGGACGTGGCACTGCTCGGCATGAACTGAATGAACGTACTGCTGAATGAGGGGGATGTGCAAGTAGATTTCCTGTTCAAAAAATTTTAGTGTGCTAATTGTTTGTACTTGTGTTTTAGGTTTTTAAAATGGCTGGGCAGCTATACTCCTAAGCGTTTTCTCATGTAAGAAATGGTAAACTTTTTGGCTGTTTTTATTGCTTATAAATTCTTGCTCATATATTTTCAGTTAAGTATTGCACAAGTGATATTTTGTTCAATTGCTAAAATGCTTCGAGTGGATTTTTTACTTGAACTTGTAGAAAAATTGAAAAATGGATTAAATGTTGAAACCCATGGTCAGGGTTAGCTTTATTGGATGGGCTGATTCATATTCTATTAATTTTGACGTTATTATTCTAGTGTTAATTTATTGTAAGTATTTTATTTATTGTAAATCATTCAATTATTGTTCATTAGTATCATTATTTCATCGGGAAAGTCGCCATCAAAAAAAGAATTGCCTCGTCGTTTTGTAAATCATGACAACGATTTCATTTTTGTGCAGCGTTGAAAACTTCTCAAAATATAAACAACACAATTTGTGGGACTTTTATTTGGTGATTTTATGGCCTAAGTCTCAGTCCAGTCCGGCAAGACTCGAGCAAAACAGGAGGCGCCAGCTGTCCAAAACTTCAGCTTTGTGAACACGCAACTCTTGTCACACCCTAGACTACCAGAGGCGGCTGCAAACAGTCATGCAGAGGAATAAACAAAGGAGATGAATCAAACTTTAGACACGTTCCAAACTTTATAGTTGTCTACGTGACTTAAAAGGCACTTTTTCATCACGACCGACAGGAATGAGGCTAAACTTTCTTATTTATGTAGCTGTGCCATTTATATTTATGAGAATATTTAGCTTTTGTAAATCTTTTGGAATGCGATTAAAATAGAATTTTTGTTTCCTGGATCTATGGAATGGCTGAAATTACATGCAAATCTAAAAAATTAGATACAAACCGAGCTAAATTTTAAACTTACAACTTCAATTAACAGAATATACTTGAAATATGCATCATATTGAAATTATTGTTTCTAAACAACACTGTTTGAACATAAACCTTTCATTGAGAAGAGGAAAAATGATGCCAAGGCCTGAAACTGGATACGACTGCCCGCTAGCGTCGAAGGGAAACGAGAAAACTAAGGAGCAGGAAAATGTTTCCCTCTGAGAGTTGCGACCCTCGGACTACGCTGCCGGCGCTGCCCTTACGATGTCATCAAAATTTCAGTTGTTTTTACGTTCTTAGCAGAGAAAAATATCAATTATTACTGAAGTCCAGTGCCTCTAATGCATAATTCCAGCAGTGTTAGTTTTGTCGACGCTCAGTAAGTTCTTTTTAACATTTCGTATTTTAAATACTGTATCATTATGATCGGTTTACTTTAAAGTATTCGAATTGAGACAAATCAAAGATGAAATTCTAGGTAGTAAAAAGTAAAAATGTTTTAATATGATGACTTCTATGGCCTAATATTCGTTCAATTTTGAAAGCAGGATCTGAATAATTTTCCTACAACAAAAACTGCTTTGATTAATCAGTTGCCAATCAAATTAGAAATTCTTCAGTGTGTACTAATGCCCTGCATTCAGGTTGTCCAATTTGTTCATTCCTTTGTTTTCATGAGGCCAATTCTAAAGGTAATTATTCCTTTTCCTTTTTTCGGAATATCCAAGCTTGCATTTTTTCTTTATCTAAACTGGGTCAAGCCTTTGATCAGACTTTTGGGTCCCAAAGTCTGACTCAAAAGTCATCCCAAAGTTTGTGATGACTTTTGAGTCAAAGCTACTAAGTATCCACAGGATGTATTTATTGTATTACTCAAGCGGGTCAAAGAAGAAAAAGAATTGGGTCCTGTATGGCTGCTTGGTGTCTCGTGCGACGCGTGAAAGTGAAAGTTTTGACAAAATTCGTTACCGTGAGAGCTCCTCTCCTAAATCTGCTCTGGTATCGATGTATATACCACAGTGATTCTAGGATTTTCCTTTGTTTATGTTACTACAAAGCTTTTGTCAAAACTTTATAGATTAAAAAATGGCAGGTCATGTGTAACTGTGATGACTGGGAACTAATCAAGATGGTGAAATGTGACAACGATTGCACCACACCATTACGTAGCCAATTATTGACCGGTATGTATCGTGTCAATCATTGATCCTCAAGATTGAATCGTGGAATTGGACATGTGATATCCGAGGCTCCTGTCATTCCAGTAAATTCAGGGTGGAATTTAGAAGGGAATTTAGAAAGGTTGTTAGAGGAAGTGGCATATATGAAACTTTGCAAATGGAGACAAATTGACGAGAAGATTGATTGGTGCATAGGATCGAAATCCATGGAACTGTTCTTTTTCTTCATAGCAGACGCACATGGATTGTTGGATGACGTGGCTTTTTTGCCTAACTAGTGGAAGCCAGGTAGAAGTGTGAACCTGTGGCTAGGTTGAAAAATAATGATATACCTAATAAGATAAATGATGATGATGTTGCGTTTTTCTTTCGCAACATAACAGAAGAAAGTCGTTAAACTTGCAATAACCGGTATTATTGCAGATTAACTACATCCAAAAAAAAGGGTGTTTTTTTTTTAATTATATGTTTTTTGGGGTGTAGATTACGAATCTGAAATCCATTTTTGGCGGTCGGCATCGGAAAACCGATTTTTTGCAATAATACCGATCACACGTAGCGCACGACATCTTGAATGAAACTTACCCGTTGCACTGCAACGGGTAAAGAAGACGAAAATGTTACCCGTTGCACTGCAATACCTAACCGGTATTATTGCAGATTAACTACATCCAAAAAAAATGGTGTTTTTTTTTAATTATATGTTTTTTGGGGTGTAGATTACGAATCTGAAATCCATTTTTGGCGGTCGGCATCGGAAAACCGATTTTTTGCAATAATACCGATCACACGTAGCGCACGACATCTTGAATGAAACTTACCCGTTGCACTGCAACGGGTAAAGAAGACGAAAATGTTACCCGTTGCACTGCAACGGGTAACATTTTCGTCTTCTTTGTCCATAAATCTGGAGATACATTGCCACATCGAGAGATCACAACCTAACGCCAACTCGCAGGTTGGGTTGGTTCGCCCAGGTTCCTTTTAGATCAAAATGCTATCTAAAAAAAGGAACTTGGCTGACTTAACCCAACCTAAGAGCTTTTTGTAAAATTTCGATGAACAATCCGACCCTTTATATAAAGGTGAGTGGGTAACGTAAGTTACGTAACCCCCATGTTAGTAAATAAAGGTGAGTGGGTAACGTAAGTTACGTAACCCCCATGTTAGTAAATAAAGGTGAGTGGGTAACGTAAGTTACGTAACCCCCATGTTAGTAAGTCGCGAAAAAAATCGGTTTTCCGATGCCGACCGCCAAAAATGGATTTCAGATTCGTAATCTACACCCCAAAAAACATATAATTAAAAAAAAACACCCTTTTTTTTGGATGTAGTTAATCTGCAATAATACCCAATAACCATACTATTTAAAAACGTGCAATTTGTGGACATTTAATGTGTTATTGAAAAATTTAATAACTTTTAAAATTGATGTGCGAGAGCTAATGACGTGAATTGTTTGAAATACTTATGACCTTGGAGAAGAATCGTCATGCGATTTAAATACGAAAACGATTTTTATAAACTGTTCAATATTAGATACAAATTCTGCGATGAGTACGAACGGGCTTCAAAAAAGTTCGTGGAAAAACAACAGTTTGAAAAAAACTATCAAAGTCATGCGGTTAATTTTCGTACATGTGCTTCATTAAGATTGATACGTTTATGTAAAATAAATGGCAATACCAGCCAGCTAGTCCATCTGTCTAAAATTGAGAGTCATGCGATTTGAAACCTTAGTATTGCAGCTCTGGGTTCTTTTCAATGACTTTTTCAGGATTGGAAATAAAAAGAAGTCGTATGAGGCTAAATCGGTACAAATAAGATGGATGCCGAATGATTTCCCATCGAAATTCACGTAGCAGCACAGCCCTAGCTTGTTCGCCCAGCGCCATGTGCGAGTGCATTGTCGTATTGGAAGAGTGCGCCACGATGCTGCTTCATAAGGCATTTTTCGGCGATTTTCTTGGAACACTATATCAGAATCTCTTCATAACAAGCAGTTGTTATATTTTTTCTGTTTTCGAGGAAATAAACTAACAAGATCCCCTGTGCATCCCAGAAAATCTTTACTCTTGGTTGCTCATATTTTTCTTTGACGGGCCCACTTTCTCCCCCGAAACAGCCACTGTTTCGAGTGAGTTTTCTCCTCCGGATTGTACTGATAGAGCCATGTTTACTCTCCGGTCACAATCCGCGTAAAAAAAAGTTCAGGGTTCTCAACCCACTTGTTCAATGTTTCCGTAAAAAGATCTGCTCTTGATTTCTGCTGATTTTGGTGCAACAGCCTGGGAACCCATTGAGCAAAGGGCTTGCTCAGTCCCAAACTGCCCACCGAATTGCGTATGCGGAACGCATGGAAATACTGAGTGTCTCTGGTACTGATTAGGTAGTTATTCGCCTATCTTTTTCAAAAAGATCACGAGCAACTTCAATTATTTCCCCACAAACTGTTATGTGTGGCTTTGCTCTGCAGGGGTCATCTTTGGTCTCGTTTCTTTCGCTTCTTAGACGACTAATCTATTTGTAGGTTACTGATTTATTTTGGGACTGTCACCATAAACTTGTTCCAGAGAGTCAATGATTTGGCTGTTCTTCCGCCCAAGCTTCACTATGAATTTTTTGTTTGGCCTGGCCTCGATTTCGGCAGATGTCATGTTGAATGAACGGTTGTTGCTTCTATAACAGTGTCCGGCGTTGTGCTGTTAATTTAAGAGTTCATGCGAGAACAAGTTATAGATCATTGATACAGGATCGTTCTGTTGTATTGGCATCATTTTCTTTTCATAGAATTTTTGGTTGTGTAAATTTTCCACGAAATTTTTGAAGCACCCTCGTATCTAGATTTGGAATAATTTTGAAACCTCAATGCGGAAAAATCGTGCAATGGAGTTTCAACGCAACATTCTTCAATTCGCCATTCGTTTTCTTCTAGACGCCAAACGTGTAATCGAAGCTGGAGAAGAAACCTCGCATCTTCGATTACAGGTAAGTGTTACTTTTATTGTTCCGAATTAAATTTTATACATCGCTGAGTATTTTACAATTATTTCATGTATCTCATTACCATCTATCATATGGTAATGAGAGATATTCTGCAACAATTGATTGAGCGAATTAAAAATTGAAGGATTTAATATCTGTTGAGATTAATGCAACACATGGCAAGTATTCTTCGGTAAGGTTTACAATAGCTTGGTTCCAATACAATGGATCGCATCTATACGAAAATTATTGTCTCTATACACGAATCCTGTTTTAGAATACGAACCGTTTTCTCGTGTTATCGCGAACATCTTTTATTTCCGTGCGAATTACGAACATTTTAACCCTTCATGCTAAGCATTCTCTTTGTCCACATTATTCGCTATGCCGCCAATCATTTCTTCATTTAATTTTGTAAAAATTCCTTGCCTTGCTTCTTCATGTGATTATTTTTCACCAAGCATTGTCTTAATTAAATTAACTTTTCGGCTTATGTGAAAGTTCGCTTGGAACAGCTTTCATTTGTATGAAATGTGACTAATAAAATTAGTATTTCCAATTATTATTTAGTTTTGATTAAAAATTTTCATATAAATAGCTACGCTCCTTTTCTGGTTTTCTTACTTTGGTTTTTATGACATTGGCACTACTTATGTCTGGCATTGGCTAAACAAATTTTGTCAGCAATATTGTCACAGCAAGGAATATTAAAAGATAATTTCACAATTGTTTACAACCTGTATTATTATTATTTTACGTGAAATTGACGCCATTGTTGTGCAAGAGGCTTCCAATAGTGGATTGGCAGATCAATTTAAATCCTAAATTAGATTAGATTGCCTCGCCTCTAATTCAACCGCGAGCAATTGCATTGCGGACCGCCTGGCGCGCAGCGGCGTACCGCGCCGAACCATTGAACGAATTTAAAATTCTCGCCTGCGCTCGAAATTGAAGGACACGATTCTCGCCTGCGCTCGAAATTGAAGGACACGATTCTCGCCTGCGCTCGAAATTGAAGGACACGATTCTCGCCTGCAGTTCGAGATAAGAAAGGCTGCTCTCTGTTTTAATTTTCTTTCCTGCGGCATTAGACTTTGAGTTCACCAAAGTCGCCGGTAAGAGTGGCGCTTGTTGTGCAACATGAAGGACGGCGGGTTCAGCGCAGTCAATGCCTTGGGGCCATACTTTCAAAACTCGCTAAGTGAACGTAAGTACTTACGCTCTATTTTCTTGTCTATGATTGGTGGATTTTGCTTGAAAGGCCGTCAATTATTGGCCGATGAACTTACGATCTCAGCGCTGCTTCTTGAAGAGACTTGCTGGTTCGCGTCCCGAAGAGACTTGTTGGCTTCGCGTCCCGAAGAGACTTGCTGGCGCTGCTTCTTGAAGAGGTTGGGACCACAGATCCAGCTCTATACTTGCCTGAAAAGCATGCGGCCTAAATTAAGTTCACACTCTTCATAATAAATCAACCTGAAATTAAGATTATTTCTCAAGAATTAGCCCTTTTGCAAAATATTTAAATTTTCTAAGCTCATATTGAAACTGAAATAGAGATTTGAATTTCCCTCTTTCGCGTTATTCCCTGACACGTGTTTTGCAATGTTCCACGCAACAAATTACGACTGAACTCGTATCTTATTTCTAGATCTTGTCATTTCATTTTTACCAGAATATCCCCCTTAGAATTGTTGGCTGGTCTCTTCGCTTTCAATGGAGCAGATGCGAGTCCCAATCTTGTGTACCAAATCTGCAGCCTCGTGTGGGATTCTTTTCAGCTTTTGCACTAGAGAACGAGTTGTCTTTCTATTAAATTCCCTTCAAAGATCAACATTGTGCGTGCCCTCAGTAGACGGTATATTAAAATATAGTCAAATTCATAATTTTATAATAAATTGCATTGTGAATTTAACGTTTGCGTCAATTTACATTCTGAATTAGCATGGTCAATTTAATTCGACAATAAGCACGAGAATTCTGCAATGGAACTTTCATACTTGATGTTACATAAGCTGAGATTTTAAGAAAAAGTTATGATTTCAACGTTAATCACGTTACTGGGACCAGATTATTTCATCGGCAAGTGAGTTCGTCAGGTTTGCATGGTATTTCAGTCATAAAATAGACACTGAATTAACAATATATATTCTTTAATATTTAATCGTTTCTGCCTGCAATTTATAATAAATGTAATACACATTTTCGTTTCAAACTGCAAGAGAAACTTCTTTAGTTACACACAGCAACGCAGGTGATAAAAAAGCCATTAATTCATTAATCTATTACATTTATTTGCTTTAAATTGCGGTTCCTACGTTAATAATTTCAAGTTTTTGTTTATGTGTCGCATTATCTCATGGCGGCTTTTGAATTTCTCCAAAAAAAAAAAAGCGAACAGGATATTCCGAGCGCAAATAAATAGCGCCTTTTCGTAACTCATAATCACGTTTTCCAAAATTAAAGTCTTTTGAGCAGCTTCCCCGCAATTATATCACTAATTATTTACATCGTAAAGCTTTTAGGTTTCCGAGAAAAACTCAAAAGCTGCATAATTAAATCTCGAGTTTTCTTTTAAATGCGCAAGCAGGTTTCGTTTGATGCGGGCGGTCGTGGGTGTGCAAGTGGCAAAATTATTTAAAATTTTCGTTGAGTAAATAATTAGCAAGGGCCTCTTGCTGTACGTGCCGCTTTCAGGGTCTGTAATTATTTACATGCTGGCGACACTATCAAGCTTTATTTTGCCTTTTGCGTTCGAAAAAATGCTGCCGATTAAGGCCTCTCTAATGAAAAAGCAATTTAAGAACAGAAATAAAAAAATAACATAATTAGTCAATAAAGGAGGTACCGGTTGAGTTTTTTAAAAACATCTTTCTTGTTAATGCATATTTTTTCTCAATTATTGAACGACTGCGTTTAAATTTAGATTTTTAACTAGTTTCTCTAGTATGCAATGCCAGCAATCGTTGTATGCTGCAATCGATTTTGTACCAGTTGTTTGAATATTGTGCAACGTTTTTAATTACTAATGCAAGGCTTTTTGATACATATAGCATTGACCACGGTTAATGTATAACAACAAAATCGAAGGTTTCACTCGATTTCAGTGCAACGCTTAACGAATGTTCGAAATCAAATGGCGAGACAGCAACTGAGATCAACCTATAATGCAAATTCTAGCCGCTCCTAAACATTCTAACGTCCCCACTTGACCATTGCAAGTCAATTCGAGGTTACTCCCATGACAGCTAATATTTAAACTCTTTATATGGATGCTTTTATGGTGCTAGTCTCGCTTGACAATAATTTTTGTATTTAGTTTTCGTGATTTATTTGAGCTCTTCATACGAATGTTTGTACGTCGCATATGTTTATCGTCCGATTTATGGTAGTTTTGTAGGCATTAAAGTTTGCAATAAGTTCTAAATGAAGTTTGCAATACGTTCAATAAATTCAAATTTCAAATACTGCACATTTTAACCACCGCCAACTAATAACTTAGCGAAGCATTCTGACTTGCCAGCAACGAAAACCTAAATTTAAGTCTTTTAGTCGTAGAAGGACCTTGTCAGTAAGAGAGAACATCATTAAAATAAACTAGGAGAATTTGATTGGTTCGTGATTGGGTCACAAATGTTCACTTCAAATAACTGGCTAGAGAAAAAGCAACACAGAAAAATCTAAACCTTGTAACAAGCTAACCCTAACCTTGCGGTCGGGGTTTTCTTCGGAAATAAAGGAATTCTCAGGCGTTCGGCACGCTCGGTAATAGCGCTGTAAATTAGTACAGACGTCTTCGCTGGACCTGCAGTAGCGGGGGAGAGTACAATGTACTTGTTGTTTACGAGTTTTCCTCAATCAGCACTTCCCCATAAAAAGTTTAATGAAAACAACCTTGCGGTAGTTTTATACTCCAAAATTTTCAGTTAAAATAGTCACAACGCCCCAGTTTTGGGAAGGTTGGTGGTTTACCGTAAGCAGTTTCATCAAGAATTACCATTGCGTAGCTACGACGACTCAACTCTATGCCGAGTGCGGTTCTTCCACCGCTTGTTTTGCGTCTTTTCCGTCTTATTTACGGGCAATCAATGCCAACATTTCGGATTTTCCCCTCGCCATTTTCCCTTGCCTCGCTCCATACCCTCAACATGGGCATCAGCACCTGCTATGGTGTACAGGAAAGAGTTAAAGGAAAACTGCTTGCGGGCTGTAGCAAAGTCAAGAAAAATAATTTCTAAACGTTGTTTTGGGGGAGGGTTATACATTAAAGACAATTTCTCGGTTTAAAAATGTAGTACATTTTAGTTTGCAGCAAAGTGATGTGAGATTGCGAACGAGATTGCATTATCACAGAATTTCATAATTACGAAATCAGGTGTATTTAAGGATCGCGTCAGCAAAGATCTGTGTCGCGTTGCAACAAAGAAGCGATCGTTATATAAGAAAACGTTTCGTAGTCCGGCTCCATCGTCAGTTATAATTACTTGAGACAACAACAATTGTTTATACTTTTATATAATACATAAAAATGGGAACAATTAGTAAACTAAAATTCACATTGAAGATATAAAAATCCAAATCGCGAATGAAAAGAAATAATAATATTAAACAAATAAAAATGAAATAAACCTGAGCAGACAAACGTATTTAGTTATAAATTCCAGAGAAAAGGCCTCCGAAATTTTCTCTCTCATAAAGAAGTGTGAATTTTCAGGCCATTTCCTTCGCTTTTAAATTTTTGATAAATTTAACATTCAAGCAACAAAGCGACCTTGATACTTAGAAGCGATCTTCTCACGCCAAGGTTAAGATCCAGCGAGAGGTTAAGATCCAGTAAGATGACAGCACATTATGCATATTAAATATAAGTGTAACTCGATTGAGATTTATTGGTACATCAACTCGTATTCGTGTCACCTGGACAGTTCTCATCCTTGTTTCTCATGCATTTTCTTTGTTGTAGACAGATCTCGCCGATTAATGCACACCGACAATCACGAAATGCTTAATTTGTTCTACTCAAACGATTTCCTGTCGTGCTTGAATTGCCAGCCGTCAAGAGGGCTTAGCATTCTTTCAGGTTAGGAAGTAGCTCACCTGATGAAGCCGTTGTAGAACCATAAATTTTGATTTCGCTGTACAAATTAGCTCCGGAAAGTGTCAAGGATACCAACGTTTGAATTGAATTTGAGCTCTGAGATTAGCGCGTGAGCGTCGTGTAGAGCGTGGTGGTGGAGGCCGTTTGATAAGGTTCATGCAATGCCCACGAACACTACGTGCTACATTCATTCCGGGAATATGTTGACACGACATCGTGCACAAAGAAGGAGTAATAACTTGAGAAGCTTCGCATGCCGTGTAGCAAAATGTTATGCGAGTTCGCCGAACATGAAATTGAGCCAGAGTTCCTCAATAATTTGAAACAATATGTTGATAACATATTTTTTTATTTTCAATGTTTATTGAATATTCGGAATAAGCTCGGAAATTGCTGATTAGCGAATGGATCTCAAGTGGATGTAAAATCAGTACCCCAGCTGCTTTTCAGTGGGTAAGGACTAATTAGCATGTATTTTTTAGTAAATACTGCAGATAAAGTTCCAGCCCATGTCACAATTTACTTTTTGTCTGAGCTTTATTAATTTTTTCATCACAATTTCATTAATGCTGATCATGTCATGACTGAAGCAAACTACGACCCCTGCTGACGTCTGGAGTGAAGTGAACATGCGAACGACTTGCGTGTTAGGCAAAGAATGTTTGGCCTCGTGCCGGCAGCGCGGATCAGAAGATACCTTATCATCATGCACAATTGCTGCAGATAAGCACCCCGACGAAACAGCGACGTGGTAAGGCAGGCTACGCAAACAAAGTCCATGAGCTATGAACGGCTTAAAGAAAATTGCAGCGGAATTGTGGGACAATTGTTGGTGTCGGCAGAATCGCTGGTTTGTTTAACAAACTTTGCTTAAATATTTTCTTGGACATAGGGTCGAGCTTAGATCGAAGCTTGACGGCAAAAGATGTACTTTGTAATTCAGTCAGTTGGATTAGAGCTGAAATTTGGCAGAAATTCCAATTGTCGTTAATTTTATTTGAAATCTTCATACTAGCATGTGCCTCAATTTCAATTTTTATCCAATCATTCATTGAGTAAATTTAGATTTGGGAAGAAAGAAATTCGAAACTCGCATCCATGTTTGCCGCAGGAAAATCACTCGTAATTTTGGGGCTTCAAACTTCAAAGCTCCGACGGAATTTACCTTGCCTAAATTTATACAGCAAAATTGCCTGCTCGTCGACATGGAAAACTTTGACTGGGCTGTCGAAGAATCGAATGGCTTTCCTTTTGCCTGATGTTCTCTGCGCTTGTTAATACAAAGAAAACTTTGAATATTGGCTTTGGGATCTCGGCATGTGACGATACCTTGAGCCCTTGTTCTCTTCATCGAATATTGGAGAAACGTCAAACTCCTGGACAACCTAAAGCCCATTCCATGTTCACAATCAACGGTGATTAATGGACGGCCGACGAATGGCCGACCGACAGTCTGCTGGATAGGTTTTTGTATCCAAAAATTTACTTCATTTTAAAAATAATAGTACAATTTCCGAAATCGTTCCTGATATTTAGAAATTGTGTCAACTTGAACCTTGAGGATAAATTGGCTTCTGATTGCGAAAGTACTTGAAAATTATGCTGATTATGACCCAGTGTCAATTGTTCTTGCGTGCTTCAATGCGGAGTTTATTCAAGCTATTGATTTAAAGTGCGTCAACTTGATACTGTATGTCTGGGAGGCCGCGCCATTCTGGACCTTCAAAATATAATGTTCGACACACACTTAAATTTTTTTTCTGCAATTCAGTATATTTCGGCGAAACCGAGGCAATGCAATGTGGTTGAAAAAACATCAAATTAGGATTTCACCGGAAGAATCTTGATCCAGTAAAATCATTTATTGAGTGAAACAAAATTTTATCTAAAGTTGAATTAACAAATGGAATAGGTTGTTTAACTGAATATTTCTATCCTGTTATCCTAATCTTTTAATTGACACGAAGAGCCCATCGCTGAGATCACTTCTGTGAGCCATGGATGAAATGCATCCGACTTAAATATTCGTACTTACGAGTGGATACTGCGCACGCTCCTTGCGAGCGTGCGTTACCTCCAACTCAGAGCTGCATAGTGAAACTATACGATTATCACTTGATTCTCTACTCGTTGAATTTATGCATGTAACAAATGTATAATCCAGGCACTCTTTTGTATTAAATATTATACAATTATCCAGGAATTCGTTCACACGTGTGTGGGAATTTCAAGCACATGCCGGTATCATTCCATTTTTAAAGGATATATGTTAAATATTAAAAAATATTAATATTATTCCATATTAAAGGATGTATGTTGTTTTTCTTCCGATTTTTTAGTTATTACATCTCTATCTATACTTCTAAGTTATAACTTACAAGAACTACATGTGTAGTATTTTATTTGGACACTAGACCAGACTAGAAGCCAACAGGCGTTATTCACGAACTCGCAGCGATGCTGATTATAAACTGTATGCAAAAGCTCGAAATCAAGCTAGAAATATCTGTCGCACCGCAGTGAAGAACTTTTTGTACGCTAGTTCAATTCGCTCTGAATTTCAATAATTCATGTGGACCAGACGGCTTCCATCCTAGATTGCTCAAAGAATTAGCAACCGTCCTGGCCGGCCCATTGACAATTTCTTAAAAAAAAAACTTGAACGAAGGGACTGTGCCGGCCGACTGGAAAGAAGCTCAAGTAACACCCAAAAAAAAAGTGAAAAGAGTAGACCCTGTAACTATCGCCCTTTCAGTCTAACAAGTGATGGTAGTAAGGTAATGGAATCTGTTGTGAGAGAAAGGATCATCGTTCACTTGACTGTTCAGCATCTCTTATCAGACTGTCAGCATGGCTTTATTGCTGGTAGATCCCGCACCTCTAACCTCTTGTCTACGTTGAACGATTGAACTCGCCTGCTGGACGGAAAGAGGCAATAGATGCATTGTACCTCGATTTGCCAAAGCATTTGACAGTGTAGTACAATGGGGATTTTGTAGTGGACGTTGCGATATTGAATCGTAATTAAGTATGACCTGAGGGATGGTTCGGTTGTAGCGGGATCCGAGGATATAGAGGAACAGCGTAAACGATTATAGAATATACTTTTAGGATTATAGTTCGGCTTACAGTTCAGGATAATCTAAGCTCATAAGTTGGAGCTTTAACATTGATGTCTTCGGCGTCCAGTTGAAGTATGGATAGGTTAATTTAAGGTTACTGTCCTTTTCGATATGGACAGGAGTAAGGGCTCACACACGACTGTTCTCGGCCCATGACTGGGGTTTCCGCGTCTGGGCAGAGCTCATATATAGCTTCGCTATTTGACGTCACCAACTGCGTGACTTGATAAACAGTAAAGGCTAATACAAGGAAATATTTATGAACATATCGCAGTAAAGGAGATTATCTTTCAACAAGAAAGACATCAATCACGAAATATCCAAGGACGAATGGTACGAACCTGACAGCGTCCCACATGAGCGGCTGTTGCGTAAAGTGAAGTCTTTGGGAATAGAGGGAAATTTACTATAATGGATCAAGATTTTCTAGTGGGTAGATGACAACGTGTCAGTTGGAACCGTATTAGACGGGGCTACAGTGCGTAGTGGCGTGCCACAAGTAAGCGTTCTTGGGCCAGTTTTGTTCGTTCCTTCAATTATCGATCTGCCATAAGTAGTGTCAATCGTGTGCTCTGCGTATGCCGATGACACAAAATTTTATAATACAGTTGGATGCCTCAAATAAACTGCAACTGCAAGATGAGCTTGATCTTGCTAGTTAGTTAACTGGGCTGATATGTGGCAGCTGCGTTTTAATGCTGACAAGTGTGAAGAAGTTAACCTCGGGAAGAGCAATGAACAGCAAAATTACAGTATGAGAAGACATGGTTGTATTGAGAGAGTATGGATTGAAAAGTCTAGCGCGGAAAAAGAATTGGGAATTTATGCCGACACGGAGCTGAAATTTTCTAAACATATTGAAACGCAAGTTAATCAATCCAGTAAACTTCTTCAATTCAACTGATCGGACTCAGACTCTCTTAAGAGTTCTTAGATGCAGAAGTGATGAAGCTGTTGTTTGCCGCTGCCGTGCGCCCGAACCAAAAGTTTAGAAACACCGTGTGGTCACCGAAACTTGAAAAGACAAAAATTGCGTTGAGAATGTTCAAATTAAGACGTGCACCAATGATAATTCCAGGCTTGAAGGGCAAGCCTTACTAAGAAAAATTAAAGATTATAAAGCTTCAAAGCCTCTGCAATCTACGTCTGCGTGGTGACCTGATTGAAGTATACATGTATACTCATCTTTCATACAATTGGTCCCAGAAGGATTTCTAGAATTTGAAATGAGGACCAACAACAGGGGCAACGGCTATAAACTGGGAAAACTGCGTTGTAACTCATCGACGCGACAACATTTCTCTCGCTTCGAATCACCGACATGTGGAACAGCCTCCCCGATTGTCGTTGACGCTCCGAGTATGAACGCGTTCAAGAACAGATTAGATGAAGCTAAAGCTTGGAGAAACTTATGTTCATACTTGAAATGCCTAGCACCATATCGAACCTGGTGGAAGTCTACTTGCTATTTTAAACTATCGCACAGTCTTGAGAAGATCCTGCCAAAGGAACTGTTTAAGGGGAGCGTCTAGGGTAAAATTTATC
This sequence comes from Hyalella azteca, assembly GCF_000764305.2. NCBI lineage: Eukaryota > Metazoa > Arthropoda > Malacostraca > Amphipoda > Hyalellidae > Hyalella > Hyalella azteca. The sequence continues at coordinate 95,409 of NW_025932894.1, forward strand.
TCGGCTATTTACAAACAGATCACTCTGAAACTTGGTACACATATATATAATAGAATTCTAAGACATTTTTGTTCGTGCAAATTTTTCGAAAAAAATGAAAGAAAACGTGAAATTCTTAGAAAACGGCCAAAAAAGGGGGTACCGTAGAAATCTATCTCCTCCTAGGATTTTCAAGCTACCACATCGAGACACATATCATTCGATGCGTAAAGACCATATCTAAAACGCAACACGAGGGTTTTTAGGATTTCTCATTTTTGTGGGAGTGGGAGCATTTTTCGTAAATTTTTCGAAAATTTTTCGATTTTCCCCCCCGCCACCCCCCTTTTTGCGGAATAAAATCCAAACTATAACGAAATTAGAAAAAAGCCTGCCATCCGTTCTAGATAATTTTGTTGCGCATTGAATGGTATATGTCTCATTGTTGTAGCTTAAAAACTCTAGGAGGAGATAGGTTTGCAGTGACAATAAGTTAACTTTTCAGTAGAGCCCGTCAAAGTCCCGCGCGCATCGGAATAGGCACTCAATGTAGCAAGGATACAAAACTAAACGTTACTAGAGCTTGATTCCAGTCAAGGATGGTGGGAGCGACTGCATGCACACCTCCTCATACGACGCCAGGCAGGTAACTAAGGTGCACTTCAAGCAGACACTCTATTTAAAGTGCTCGCAGCGAATTTCCTCCCATTCTATTTGTTAAAGAACTACCCCACCCCCCCCCTTTCATGATCTGTCGTGAACGCATAAATCAACGTACAGAGATGGTTTTGGTACCGTTGGATAGATCAGAATGTCAGCTTTAAGATGAATATAAAAACCGGAAAAGCCGAAATCCAAAATTTTACCCTAGACGCTCCCCTTAAGACCTCCTGTTAACATGTCACCAAAAGTACGAGAATCGACGACAGGCCACATCAGGCCTATTCTTCAGCGCCGACATCACTATGATATGATATGATGGACGACAGGCATTGTGCATGAGCGGTTTATTTTTTCAATAAAATATCAGCTAGATTATATATTCCATTTCATTACAATTTCATCTGATATATAAAATGAGATCCATTTCGCAAGTTACGGACAGACCCCGGGGCTTGCGAAGTGGCTTTACAAGTATAATTTTGCAAAGGTTTATACCGGCCTAAAACATCCACGTAACCGAGTGTGAGGCTTACCAAAGGTGAAGAAAAAGAAAGCTGCCTCATTACTGTTCCTTTGAATTGCTGGCTTAGCTCGCTCGGTAATGTGCCCGTGTGTAAAGCCTACTTCTCCGGCACCAGGCCAGTGTCTGGAAACATATTGCAGGGGAGTTTTTTGAAAAAGAAATTGAAGGCGAGTTTTTGAAAACATATTGCAGAGAAGTTTTTGAAAACAATGCAATCGATCGAGTATTTAAAAATATACTGCAGGCGAGATTCTGAAAACATATCGCAGACGAGTTTCTAGAAACATTGCAGGCGAGTTTCTAAAAACATGCTGCAAACGAGTTTTTAAAAACAAACTGCAGACGGGTTCCTGAAAACATATTGCAGCGAGTTTCTAGAAACATATCGCAGGCGAGTTTCTGAAAACATATCACAGGCGAGTTTCTAAAAACATACTGCAGCGAGTTTCTAGAAACATATCGCAGGCGAGTTTCTGAAAACATATCACAGGCGAGTTTCTGAAAACATACTGCAGCGAGTTTCTAGAAACATATCGCAGGCGAGTTTCTAAAAACATATTGCAGGCGAATTTCTGAAAACAAATTGCTGGCGAGTTCTAAAAACATACGGCAGGCTCGGTCCTATAAACATTGTGATGGAGAGTTTCTAAAAAATATTGCAGGCGAGTTTCTGAAAACATTTGCAGGCGAGTTTCTAGAAACCTATTGCAGGCGAGTTTCTAAAAACATGCTGCAGACGAGGTCCTGAAAAAAACAAACTGCAGACGAGATTCTAAAAAACATAGTACAGGCAAGTTCCTGAAAATATCGCAGGCGAGTTTCTGAAAACATACTGCAGGCGAGTTCCTGAAAACATAATGCAGGCGAGTTTCTAGAATCACATTGCAGGCGAGTTTCTAGAAACACATTTCAGGCGAGTTTCTAGAAACATGTTGCAGGCGAGTTTCTAGAAACATGTTGCAGGCGAGTTTCTAAAAACATTATGCAGGCGAGTTTCTGAGAACATATTGCTGGCGAGTTTCTTAAAACATATTGCAGGCGTTGGCTGAAAATTTCAGCAAGAATGCCCGCAAGTCTACCGAGTTAATGCCAACGAAATGAGACGAGGGCTTCGGCATGCCGCGCGTCAAGTCTTCTCTTCCTGCGGCCACATGGCAGAGCCGGCGAATGGTGTGTATGGCCTTCCTAATGAGATGGATTTATGTAACAAAATATACGCAAAAATTAATTAATTTTACTTTCATCCTTTGTTGGTCAGGGTAGTTATTTATGAAATTAAGCTAAAATGTATGATTGCATTAACTAATGATGCACTGAATGATTTGTAATCAAAGCTGTGATATCATTCGCATGTAAAATTCGAATCAAAAATTCAATTCGATTAACTGATAAATTTCAAATTGCAGTTCCCACAATTTTTAATTATTTAAAACTTTTCTACGACTATATAATAGAGACATGTTGAGCAATTGTACAAGTGACGGGATTGAAGAATTTTTGGGAGCGCATCAAACTTTTCCTTTTCAAATGCAAAATTTTGATCAAGAAATTTCAATAACAAACGCTTTATTGGCCGTCAATTGCATTATTTAAATTGAATTTCAACTCTTCTTTTTGAAGAATAGCCCAGCAAACTCATCTATCTCGATTTGCTGCACAAACAAGTCCTGTATTTACAATTCAAAAGTAATCATATTTCTGAATGTGTTATCGAAAAAGCGCTCTATACTATTTGTCCATCGCTTATGTATACACATTAGCGTCGGCCTCAATTTATTTCTTCGATCACAACTGCTGTAGCAGCATCAGACCATATTCATGTAAACATCAGTAATAGATTAGGTATTGAATTCTGGAGAATTCTAATTGTAATGGATCACAGGCTTTGTTTGTTGGATGCCAGAGACCGGATGAGAGTGCTCGGAGGCATCCTCTTCTCAAACATTTGTCCAGGTTATCGTAAAAATGTGAATAAAAATATAAATCCAGATTATCTAAAAAAAATCAAGATTATCGTATCAATAAATCCAGGTTCTAGTAGAAATTTACTCCCAAGGAATTTATACATTGTGCACTTGACGTCTTCTCCAAAACTTTTCTTCGAGACGAAACGTGCAAATTTTTCCATTGTTTTTTTTTTTTGTTCGTATTTCGTAGCCATAGATGATTGCTCCCTCTGCAACGACTCCCAAATATTGTAGCCACACATAACAATGGTAATAGTTTAACAAATTTGATTTATGAATAACTTATTCATAAATCCGTGTTATTTTTTAAACCGATCATATAATGTATAAATTGTTCCTTTCAAAGCATCGTATACAGTAGTTTCGACACTATTAATCTATGCCATATATTATTTATTCGGCGAGCTACGTGCTGTTGCCTTATGTTTTTTGGGGATAAATGTTTTTTTTTTCTGGAGGAAGAAGAGGGGCAGCACGCGTTTGTTGCTCGATTTTGATTCTCGTGCTCAGTAGCGACCAAAGGAACTGCCGCGCCTCAGCTAGGCTATTTGCTCTGCCTAAATTCATCCTACTTCCTCCATTATAGTCAGGTCGGAACTCCTGTGTAGGGCCAGAGTTACTATGTAGGGCCAGAGTTGCTGTGTAGGGCCAGAGTTGCTGTGTAGGGCCAGAGTTGCTGTGTAGGAAGTTGCTGTGTAGGGCCAGAGTTACCGTGTGGGAGTTTCAGAGCATGGCAGAGTTTCAGAGCATAACAGAGCACGGCAAAGCATATGGCACACAGTCTGGCCGAATCAAGAGGTTATGTCAGACGATAATTTTACGGAGGGAGAGACTCGTTGTAAGAAGCTCTTTGCTCTCCCCTATTTAGACGCTAGCTTTGATGTTTAAAGGTCTCATTGTAATGAGTCTACTTCAGTATTTTATGTTAAATAGTCTCATTATATTCATTATAATTAGTACAGCCTTGTGTTTAAAGTTAATTGAATCGTTAAAATTATTAGTCTAGCGTTGTGTTTGATGTTAAAAGGTCTCATTTTAATGTCTACTCTGTGTTTGATGTTAAATGGTCTCATTTTAATGTCTACTCTGTGTTTGATGTTAAATTGTCACGTTATAAATAATCTAGCATTGGGTTTAATGTCAATGGTCTCATTATAATTAGTCCAGCATTGTGTTTGATATTAAAAGGTCTCATTTTAATAATGTCTACCGTACGCTTGATATTAAATTATCTAGTTATAATTCTAGTCTAGCCTTGTGTTCAATGTTAGTAAGTCTCATTGCAATAAGTCGAACCTTGTCTTTGATGTTATAATATTTCATTTTGATTATGGTCTATCTCTGCGTTCATTTCACTGATTACATTAGAGCTATCGAAATCAGTCCAGAATTTATTAAAAATGATGCCTCGTTTAGCATCATCAAAATCTGAGGACTTGCATTGCGTCATCAGAGGGCCTTGGGTTTAGAGTTACATCCGACATTAACGGAGGATCAGAATAGCTGTTAGTGCTATCAGTTCTATCAATTTTATTTTCGAAAGCGCTGGTAAAAATTCGGCCCTAAATTCGAGTTATACAGAAGCCAATAATTTTGAAAAGCAACTCAGAACGCTACGCTATAACCGCTGTCTCGTGTCTCCAGAGAAAACACGTTGCTTGTCACTTTGTGTCGACGCCTGGGACCTTCAGTGTCGATTACCTGAGTGAAACACGTCAGTCAAATGTCAGTTTATTTAATATGATAACTGACAATTCGGCTCAGAATAATCGGCTAATATCCTTTTGTGAAGCAGAAATCTTAGTGTTCACTATGACTATGAATTTCGCGTTCGACTGCGAGCAGAAATAAAGAATTTTGCTATGGAAAACTTCGCCGGTCTCTCTCGCCCTGTCAGTCAGGGCAAAAATGCGATATTCGCAGATTAGTTTTTTGAGGATAGTTCGTTGTGTTTAAATAGAGTTTGAATGGAAGTGTTGGGTCACAAACATTATTTACTTGGATGTGAGGTAACTCGATGGCTTCATCTTTTACTTCATAGAACGTAACGAAAACTGTCCTTTTATATGTGATGTGATAGCGTTTTTTCATATTCTACAGATCCACTTTTTCGACCTCATACAACTTCTCAATGATGGGACAAACGTTGTAACTCACGAGAGTTATTGACACGTCTTATCTCAATTTAAAGGCTTTCGTTTGTTAATTATTTTTAGGAACTCAGTTTGAAAAACCTCAATGAGATAGAAGCTCAAAGACTGCAATTAAAAGTGGATAAGAAAAAACAGTGGCTTGTAAAGGATCAATCTAGATTTTTTATTTGTCGTTAATTGGCTCTTGGGGGAGGTTTCCTGTAGGACAGTTTGCCTTAGTTTCTTGACACGCGTTGGGACAGACTTATCGCGACTATTTATCTAGGATAGACTCGCCTTTTCGTTTTATATGTAAATAAGAGGATGTTTACATATTTATATGTAAATATGTTAACTGGACGTCGCTCGGGATAGGTAATTCCTAAGCTGCCTTACGATTTCATGGATTATTTCGATTAAGATCTAATATTGTGTAGAACATTTCAATAGCCAACCATTTTTCTATCCCATTTGTTGATTAGCAGGTTAACCTTTCGCTGCTCGTGTGGTTAGGTTGATGATTATCAGGTTAATTCCTATTTTTTTGCGTATTTTATGTGATGAAGTATAGGTCATACCAGCTTGTGTTTAATTTTCAAATTCAGTTTTAAAGCAGGCTCTACTTATTTCGTGTTTTTATTTAATGACAATCTGAAAATTCAAGACAACCTCTTGACATCCAAAAGAATAGTATAAATATAATATATAATATTCTTGCCCCATTGCAAATTCAACACCAGAATAACTGGCTCCGAACGAACCTGCAGCCTAAAATGCTAAAACATAATCTAGATTCTTGTAATTCCAGGCATTAGAACCCCAACAGAAAGCCTCCCCTGTGAGTGTCCACTAATATACTGCACACAATATATGGAAAAACTTGAATTATTTACGTGAAAGGTTTGAGAGTTGAAAAATAAAAATGTCTTTTGCTCATTAAAATTTACATATGACATATTGAGTCGTTAGCTTGAATAACAAGCTTGCAAAATAATAAGCAGCTAACAAGTGATGGTAATATGTTAATTAAACTAATACTTCGAGAGCTATATGTTATATTTTCGTGGAGGTCCACAAAGCAATTAGGCTGTCATAAGTTTTTATGAGACATCATTTTTTGCGTGAGTCAGCTGGCCTTAGCGATGGCGACTGTTTTTTTTTCGACTCTAGCCTATGAGTCTCGAGCTTTTTGTATTAATTATTTATATTTTGCTAAGCGCAATTATTAATTCCTTGATATATTGCCAATTAAAACGCTGATATCTTGATGATTAATACGTTGATTTCTTGGCGATTAATACGTTGATATCTTGATGGTTATCACGTTGATATTTTGCTTATTAATGTGTCGATATCTTGCTGATTAAAACTTTGATATCTCGTTGATTAATACGTTGATATCTTGTTGGTTAATACACTGATATCTTGATGATATATACGTTGATATCATGATGATTAATACATTGATATCTCGCTGATTAATTCGTTCATATCTTGATGATTAATACGTTGATAACTTGCTGATCAATACGTTGATCTTGCTGATTAATACATTGATATCTCGCTGCTTAATTCGTTCATATCTTGCTGATTAATACGTTGATATCTTGCTTATTGATACGTGGATATCTTGTTTATTAATAGGATTAGATATCGCTGATTAATACGTTTATCATGCTGATTAATACCTTGATATCCTGATGATCACTACGTTTATATCTCGCTGATTAATACGTTGATATCTTGTTTATTAATACGTTGATAACTTCTATTGTTGGATTTAATGCATTGTGGAATTTAATGAATTTACCAATATTTTAATCAGTGCATTCAAATATCATACCGTGATCTTTTTATTTTTAGGCCAATTTCCAATACGCTGACATGCAGACTTTAAACTTTTTAATTGTAGTCTGGATCAAGTTTTCCAATCACCGTAACTAATGAACTACAATTCATTCAAATTTATTGACTCTATTTACATGCACCGACGGTATTTTACGGGTGCAGTTCACTCGACGTAGAAAACACTTTGCTCCTGTCCTCGCAGCCATCAACACAGAAACACCGAAACCATTTACTGGCAAGGACCATCGCTACCTTCGTAAAAATATTTACTGGTACTTCGCTGACTGAGAGTCGGGTGCTGGTTGGCCAGCGATAACACGCCTTTTGTTTTTAAAAATAGTTGCTTGACTAAGAGAGCAAATGCCCCGTTGCTCGTCCAATTGTTTTGGCGCTACGCTGAATAACAAATGAAAGCACCGAGCCGTTAATATTCTAAAATATAGACCACGTTTTATGTTTTTGTATGCAAGGGATTAACGATGACTACGAGATTCTACTATATATTAATACATGGATGGAATGTTCACTTTATTGTTGCCACTATTGAATTAACTCCAATTTATAACAGGCGGCCTGTTGCAATTGGAAATTGCGTAAATATATTATTGCAAGTAGTTGTATCCGTTTCAAACCGATATTTATTTTAGGCTTTGCCCTTGATCCCTGCCACTGGGACAGACAAAGGCTTGTCTATTTAATGCCAAGCATTTAATCAGGTGTGAATCAGTCATGAAGTCAGGTTTTCAAGTTCAATTCAATTATGTACCGAATGTTTAATATCAAATAAGACTGTTTGACTTAAGAAAATCCAGCTATTTCATAACCTATTGTGCAATGCCCAAATACCTAGTTAATAATTAACTGTTTGAAAAGTCGTCAGTTCGTCTACTCAGCAATAAAATCTACTGGTACAGCATTCGCAGACTTAAGCAGCTGGCTCCATGAAAATTATAGACCATTTATGTATTGATTGAAACAGCAAGTGATTTATTCCTGAACAAAACTCACCGTGATGCTTAACGCGATGATTGTATTACATGAAATAATTTCTCTGAAGCATGATGCTTCAGAGAAATTATTTCGGTTTTACGGATCCATGCGCAATATTTCTTTTATATGTGGGCCAACAATCTAAAATTCTTCATTTGAGGCTTCTAACTGCGTTAAAAATTTGTCCTGCAATCGGACAGGATAGTACAAAATTGGAAATTATCCTCTATCAATAGGCTGATGCTACTGGATTATGAAGATGAAAGTAAATGCTCAAGTAGAGTGAGGAGAAGGATGCAATCCTTCAAGAATATCATGAATATGGTATTCAAACATCAACAGTTACGCAACACTGATGACAATGCTGCGTGAACTATACGATTCTATTCCAAGCGGAATGCTGCGCAAATGTAATATAAATAATTACTTTGTTGAAGGTAATTATGCAATTTGAAAATATTAGTGTTAACCTTGCATTAAATCACTGTGCAGCCACAAAGTTCTTGTTTTCTTAAGGGATGCCGGAAACATAGTTTTTCGAGTAACTTCATGAGATGAGCAGCAAGATTGAAGTCTGGACCGCAGGTTACAACTCGTGTCATAACTTCAGTCTGAATTAGCCTTTGTTTGCAGGAGCAGATGGTTTTCTTGCTAGCATCGAGGAAGGACGAGGTAACTAACAGCATCCTAACTTAGTCTTCCTAATGAATCAAGTCGAACAACTTGAGCAATCAAACTTGGTAACTACCATCAATCTGCCTCATGGTAGCAGCGCTCGGCTGTCCGACCTGCTCGACGTTTGCTGTCTCGGGAGTTACGCTGCGCGCCTGGCAAGATTATGGTCGTATTAGCGGCGGCCAGAGGATAGCCGGCGCTTAACTGCTGTCAGATGATGTTTTTGTTGTGATGTTTGTTGTCAGAAAAGGAGGAACATCTTTTGTTTAATTTAGGTAGTTATAAATTGAACTGGGGCGCATATTCCATCCATTTTAATGGCCCAATAGTGATTCCCATTTCGAAGCAGTGATTCGTGTTTCAGAAGATACACCTGGTGGTGCGTGACTATGCTAGTCCACTGCACTTATTCCTGCCTTTCTTCGTATTATTGTTTGATTATAAGTATAACTCTGATCTTTTATTTTTAAATTTAACAGCTTAGCATAGAAATGTAGAATTTTTGAATAACATTCATCCAGGTATTTGCCTCTGTTGAGTCGTTCTGTGAAAGGTGATCATGTACTTTGCACCAACTATATACATTTTTTGTCAAAGATCAACCTATATCAAAAGTAATTCCCTTGGAGATTTCGTTATCTAGGCAATTTCCTATTTTGCTTGAATAAAACCATTTGGTCGAGTGCTGCTTGGGTGGTCACCCAACGACGTTAACCAAACAAAATAATGCGATGCTGGTGATACCTTGTCAAAAATACTGCCGGTGTAACCGGCGATTTAAAAACGATGAGAGTCTGGGCGTGAAGTGGGCGCATCATCGGAGTAACGCGGACGTTATGTCCACTTTAGAGCCGTTATGTCTACTTTAGAGCCGTTATGATGCCTTTGAGAATACCAATATAGAATCTGCAAACTGGGATCAGAGTCGTCACGATTACGCTTTCATCTGGTGCACCCTGGACAAGCTATTTTCATTCACGCCTCCTGATATGAATGAAAAATCCTTGTGAATACACAATCAAATTATCGCTGTTCATTCTCATTATGAGTGTTGACATAATGGCATTTGAACACATGAGGAAATATAAATTTATTAACTGGTTAAATCGTTAAATCAGCGTCTCGAGGTCAATAATCTCTGAAATTTTAGAATCCCGTTATCCCAAGTCTCGTAAGAATATGCTAATTTGTTACACCACCAATTTGAAAAGCAACTTATAACTTTTGATCCAATTCTTTTCTCCCACCGAGAATACATTTTTACGTCCTAGTAAAAATTTACGACCCCGACGCGAAATGAACAGCCTCGTATATTGTGGCAACTGACTTCAGACACATGAACATATTTTAATCGATACAATAGATAATAGGTAGAAAAATTTAGACATGTAGCTATGGGCTCCATTCAGCAACACGAGTTTAACTGTGTAGTTAGAATATATACATTGAAAATCCTATAATTTATTGAGGCTATATGAGATATCATTATCCAAAGTTCTCAATTGTTTCGTGTATAGAGCAACATTGCTCTGGCATGGACACAGCTTGATGTTTGTCGGAAGTTTGTGCGTGGTTTGATAGCAACTGACCGGTGTTGCTGCATAGGTATGAATCATGGCTGTACGATACGTGTACAATGTACATCGCGGGTAGCATTCAGCAGTACTGGTAAAAACGGTGATGGTGCTGACAGCTTCACTTTATAATTCAGTCAGCTGCGATGTACGAACTTTTAAGCTTTGGTCATGCCCGCTCAACAAACCATTATTATCGCGTTATCGGCGCAGTCACGGCCGTCGGCCAACCGTTGATGAATTGATGGTCTTACGCGCATAATAACATCGCACTCGCGTGAAAAACAAAGTTAATCAAGAATCACCAAACGATTTTCTGAATGCGATAGTCTATCACCTACTTCACGGCCTACGCAGCTCATTGACGATACGTTTGTATTCTCGACTTGGGGTATATACCATATAGGTATGTACCATATTTGCCATCAGATTTAATGCGTGTCCATCGTACTATTACGGCTTTATTCAATTTCGTCTCTGAATATAGTTTTGCAACCTAAAGTTGACCCAACTATGCCTGGTTAAACTGCATATGAAAATAATAGATTTTCACCCATAAGTGTAACTTTTTTCAGATGTAATCAATAGTGAATTTCTGATGAATGTATTAAAGAATTTTGAACGTTCACAGTTCGAGAAGTCAAGCGAGCGTTCATTGAGGTTAGGCATGAGATGAGGCACTTACTTTTTGACTTCATTATTTTCCACTCGTTCTTCGAATTTATCTACTAATTAAACTTATATACTGTCTTGTATTATTAAACCTGTGTGCTTTTTAGCGCATGTTCTCATTTATGGAAGTCCGTCTGTCTGTCAGTCTGTCCGTCCGTGACTTCACGGACGGACGAGAAAATGCGCTCTCTGTCACTCATTGCAGTGAGTACTGATCTTATTTTTTAATCGATCCTGATAGCGAAAGTTCAAACTTAATCACTTGGTTCCCTCAGAAGCTCAGCAGTTCTCCCCTCGATGCCTAAGTGCCCCGGCACCAACCCTCGCACTTAACGCGTAAACCAGGCACTTAATTTCACAAAAAACTCTCCGAACGATCAGTCGTAAAACTCAGACTTCCAGCTTAGAAACTCAGTTTCTAGGTAAGAATGATATAGTGGCCATGTGACTAATTATCTATTGCACTCAGCAAAATGAATGGTCATATTTTCAAAATAGTGACAATCTTTCTTACCCACAGCACGAATGGAGAAGCACATATGTATAAATCATTACTCTAAAAGTCATTCCCCACAATGAAAAGAAATCATTACCCACATATGCCCTTGTGCCGAGTTAAACTGGGTCTGGGTGACCCACATAAGAGTATAAAGTGCATCAACATTTAGACTAATCTCATTTCTCGAAGTTGCGATGCTTACCTGAGACACTAAGGGGTGGGGATGACTAGCAATTTTTCTGTATCATTCGTTCAATTAAAATAAAATTTCAACTAAAATTATTACTGCATATCATATATCATTTCAAAAACTCAAACTCATTCTGATTTTTTAATTTTGGGTATATTGTCGATCAACCCTGTTACTATCTTTGAGATTTATATTCTGTGCCGAAATGTAGCAAAGGTTCAGTTTTTAGAACACTGAGCGTCCTAATAGCGTATCCAATTCCTCGGGCTGTTTATATCTGCCGATGAACTTCCTCAGAAACCCGAGCGTTCCCTGAATGATTATTCTCATTATTATTCCTTGAAATCCCGCGTTAAAGTGAAGCCGAGGTTGGGGAAGCGCAGTGTAGCGAGAGATTACTGTATATATGAGGCAGAAAAACGAGAGTTATTGACTATCATGTTAATAATATGCATTTAAAAATTACTTTTTAGAGACAACACTTCTAAAAAGGCCGGTGTGTGCTACGTTGCACTTTTACACTGAATTTATTATTTTATAAAGAAATTATTTACCAAATTTTCCTTTAATAGTAAAATTTTTTTATATGTTTTAAATTATTTATTCTGTCACTTGATTCAAGCATTGTCTCCGACTTTACGAAAGTGTGCAAAATTTCTGATTGACTGGACAGGTGAAAGCGTGTTAAATATCGATTATAAGATTTGTAGCAGACAAACAAACAACAAGAAATAAAGTTTGAGAGAAGTGTTGTAAAACGGTTAATAATTCTGAAAAACTTGAATCGACCGAAACACGCTCAGCACTAACTTAAATTATCTATTCGTATGAGTAAAACGCTCATCACAAACTGCTCTATTTTGGGTAGAATTAAACGCTATCACAAGAAACACGTTATTTCATTCGTGGCTCTGAATCTATTTCATTCGTGCTTCGTTTTTGTATGCAAGGGATTAACGATGACTACGAGATTGTACTATATATTACTATATATATATTAGCACAAACTGCTCTATTTTGGGTGGAATTAAACGCCATCACATACTGGCGCCTCAGTTGGCCTCGGAAACTTCAGAAGAAAAGTAACTTCGGAAGTCTTCTCAAGTGAACCAATTAAACCTCGCTGCCAGAAATACCTAATTATTCATGCAGATTTGTTGTGTTTTGTTTCTAACTATTGAGAGTTGTTATGATTTGTTTCCTGTATCAGAGCGTGCCATCCTCACGGGGATTGAAGATAGATTTATTCGGAAAGGAAGAGATACTGCAGTTGAAGCAAACTTATTCCGGCAAGAATAATTGTAAATGGCAAGAAATAAAAACAATCACGTAAGAGAACTAACGAGGCGTTATGAAATTTATTTTACTTGCCCATCAAACGTTTTATCCAAATGGCGCATATTAATGAAACGCCTAATTTCAACAGAAGATTTATGGCGCGTTTGGTTTGCAGCGCTAGCGAACTCGCCTTGTATTCCTTTTTTACTTTCGATGCACCTTTTATTCCCGTGTGGGTCATCATAACCCGGTTTTGCCCGGGAAAGCTGGTGTATCAGTGCAACATTCGCTCGCTACTCGTGCTTGCTGTGAGTTAGAAAGTTTCATTTTTTGGACAAAATAATCCATTAATTTTTACCAAAGCTTAGAGAGTCCCGCCTAACCCTTAATTCGAACTCCGATGCAAACTTTACTTTCGAGCCTCTGAATCAAATTTGGTGAAGACATTCTAAGAGTCTTTTCAGCGCATTTTCTCATTTATGGAAAAAAGGCGCTATTGTGCTAGTCATGTCCGTCCATCTGTCTGTCTGTCCGTGACCGCGTTTTCGTCGACGAGAAAATGCGCGCTGTCACTCGCTGCAGTGAGTACTGAGTTATATTTTTTCGATGTTCGATGAGTTGGGTTCTCCTCAGAAAAGTATTATTAAATTACAGAACACAGATAATGAAGGTATAATGTAGTTTTAGGAACATTTAATTTGATTCAATATTTATAAAAGTATATATGTATTATGATGGATTCCAAGTGTCTTTTACATGCGCTGTCAAATGAGTTGGATTCCCTGAAATTAATTACCTATTCATGAAATTCAACAAATTTATAAAGATGATATAGGATGGCGAGGGTATAATTGCTTCTAGATTTCCGTTGAAGTTTTTTTCGTTTTTTGTTAGAATAAAGATAAGATCACGATTGTTCTATTTTATGTCAAAAAACTCACGAGAATCTTGCCATTTTGCCTTAGGTCTGCGGGAGGCGAAGCGAAGTTCCCAGCAAGTGTGTTTTAATTTATATACAAGCTTGCAGTGAACAAAAGAACTTTGTGGCTCTTTGTGCCGAGGTTGCGAGGTAAGCAGCAATTGCTAAGGTGGAGTCACCGATGGAAATTTAAAACCCTAGCACCCCACACTCAAAAAAATGAATGGGACATATTGTCCAAATAGTGACTCTCTTTTTTTTTATTACAGCACGAACCGAGAGCGGACGTAGCGCTCTGATTCTCACTGCGGCCTGATCAAATTCGGTCATTATAGCCCATACAATGACAATAATTGCATCGATCTTTGGACAAAGTCTTGTCCATTTCTTTGAGTGTTCATCCCCCACACCATTAAAATGGGCAATTAGTTCTGCAGATCACGCTCCTCGTATACATTTTAAAGCTGTTTCTCCCTCGCCCCGTAATCCTGAATTATGCAGTTGCGGAAGTAATCGAATTTTCCTCGCGAGGACGAAACGGAGTGAGAGTAACCGCGGCAACGAGTTGGAAGTTTCAGTTCATCTGTGAACTGTGGCGTCAATGACACATTATTTTTAAGGAAAATACCTTTCTGTTGCCTTGGCTTGCCGTTTGATTCAATTTGCGGAAAAATTTATGGTAAGTGGACAATTTAGTTATAAGTATATAGACTGTTTAGGCTCTAGTGGACATTATGTTAGTGCAGTTTACTCTTATATTCCAAAGAACACAACTTGAACTTTAGCTGTTGCTTCTGGACACGGTCGCAGTAATTTTACCTAGAAAGAAAAACTTGATAACCTTGTGACCATATTTTGTATAACGTGAGATCAACCAGTGAGATGTTGATGTAAATTATATTAACTTAATTTCTACTACCTGATCCTTGAGTTACTCCGTGTATCCGGAAATATGCAAGGGAAGATGAGATATTTTTCATAATTTATGCTAATAAAATACAAACCGTTTCATACTTAGATTCGATTCGGCTATTAAGTTAATCGAATTCCATGATAATTTTTCGCACATTGATTCTCATGAATCGCCTCAAGAAAGGTCTTTGGCGATGCAATGAATGCGAATGATTGCATCGATGATTTGATGTTCAATGTAAGTGGGTAAGTATGTGTGAGTTAATGTAATGGGTATGAGGATGAATGTGATGGGTGATTGTGAGTGAGTGAGCGTAAGCAGCGCGCACTCACAGTTTAATGGACGATAACTTTATCAATTTGGCAAGGCAAAGATGCGCGCGTTTATAACGCGAATTACAGCGGCTGTAAGAGCAGTAATAAGGCAATGCAGTGCGGCGCTGAACACATCAGCTCGGTTATGAAGGAACTTAAGCCGCTCAAAAACTGCTTTAATGACTTCATAGCGAGTCTGCGTATCTCTAGTGCAGCGTACTAAGCTTTATGCTATTTCCCGGGAAACCTAATAAGAATATATTTTTTTAAAATCAAATTCGATTGGAATTATTCCGCCTGGTCGCATAACGCAGAAGTAGAAAGCTGAACGTAAATTCGAAATAATTATTTATAGGCGACCATTCATTGGTTTCATTAAACACAATATTGTCCCTGTAATGCAGGCAATAATTCAAATTGGTTAATTGAATTTAATATAACTAAAAAATATTTAAATGCTATTCTGGTAATATTTTAATACTACTCTTGTATTTCAGCATTCTAAGGTTGAAAAATATAGGCAAGCATTATGATAACGACATTAATACGACAATTTTAATTTTCATATATGTATACTACACACAGTAACGTCACACCAATCATTCAACACACAAGGCATTGATCATTTCTAATTCTCTCTAGATACTTCATACAGAACGGCTTTGCACTCGCCCTCTTCGCACTGCATTCGAACGAAATCTCCCTTCCATATACGAATTTCATCTAACGAAGCACTTCATAGCAATTCGTGCAATACGCACCACCGTACACTTAATTGCGAACGTTATATAGCAATTCGTACAATACACGCCACCGTACACTCAATTGCGAACGTTATATAGCAATTCGTACAATACACGCCACCGTACACTCAATTGTGAACGTTATATATCAATTCGTGCTATACGCGCCATCGTATACTTAATTGTGAACGTTATATAGCAATTCGTGCTATACGCCCCATCGTATACTTAATTGTGAACATTATATAGCAATTCATGCTATGCGCACGACCGTACACTTAATTGTGAGCGTTATATAGCAATTTGTGTTTTACGCGCCATCATGCACAAGCGGAAATTATTGAAATAAATCGCCATGATCTTTTCATAGCTTTGATTCGATATAAGCTTTCGTGACAATGCACCTTAGATATCGAAATATTTGTCTTAATTTCCGTAGACTTTGATCGAGTTGATAAATTGAGTGAGCTTCTACAGTGGGAGCCGTGACTGCCATTGAGGCCGCGAATGCTATTGAGGCCGTGACTGCCATTGAGGCCATGACTGCCACTGGAGCCGTGACCGCGAGTTTAATAAGGAATCCCATCCTTACCCCCCTGACCCCCTCCAGGCCCCTCCTCCAGCTGGGGCCCTCAAGCGCCTTGCACTCGAGCCTCTCGAGTTTGATGGCTGCAGGATATTTTGCATTCATTCTTGTTTAACCTCCGCTTCTTCAGGCAAATTTTTCTTGTTTGGAAACTTTTTCCTTGTCGTCAAAGAAAGCCGGGAGCTTTTGCTGTCCTATCGTGTCCCGATCAAAGCTAGGTTTGCTATCAGGATTAGTTATTAGTTTTAAATTTTTCATAAATTGGGATATAAAAGAAATTTATACTGCCTTACTTCTGTTTAAAATTTAAATGCTTCCGTTATGGAGAAAAATTTTTTTCAACAATTTGTTGCTAGCGGATTACCAAAAGTCGTAAGTTAATTCTTCTTGGAGGTTTTATTCGTCATTTGACGTGGTCAACTGAGAAAAATGACTAGACATATTGTCCCTATGATGACTCGCTTCCTGAATGTGTCGTTGACATGCTCCTGTTCTGAGTCAAACTGAGTACCGTTGCTCTGCACAAAGGCACAATGTTTATCGCCACTTGGACAACGTCTCATCCATTTTTCTTGGTGTACTCTGGCAAGATGTCAACCTCTTCCCTAAGTCTGCCCGAGCCTGACGTGAAGTGCGCAAAGAACCTTAAGGTTCATAATCTCGTTGAGAATCTCGACATTTTTCCAGGGAAATTTTTTTTGTCTGACTTCTCAAGTTGATAATTTTATGCCTTGAAGAAGCGCGATCTATTGATCTCTTTAAAAAAGTTTAAAAAAAACTCGCCATCACGAGAAGATGATGGTAAGTGCAGGCGAACGCGCTAATAGGATCTCGCTACACCCATGCCTGCGCTACACCCATGCCTGCGCTACACCCATGCCTGCGCTACACTCATGCCTGCGCTACACCCATGCCTGCGCTACACATGCCACTGCCGCTGCCACTGCCACTGCCACTGCTGCTGCCACTACCACTGCCGCTGCCATTCACTTGTTCTCACCAAACTTGGCCCACAAACTTTGGAGAGTTAAGTTCTCAGGAACGTTTATATAGCTTCCGCAAAACTCAAGTTTGGACTGTGAGAAGCCCCGCGAGCGCCCAGTCGCTTTCCCAAGGATGTTTTACCGCCTTAAGGTTCAGGTTTGGTCAGAAATCTAGCGCGAACCACACGCAGGAGTGGATTTTTATATAAGATTATTATAATAATATATTTTCACATGATAACTGTATTTTTTATACATTATGATACTGTTCACGATAATTACTTGACAATACACTGTACTTTTAATGCTAAAGTATTGCGTTCGTTAGTGATTGGATAGTCCGTACTGTATATGCTTGACCATTGTCTTCAGGGGGCCGCCTGAAAATTAATTATCAATATCTTAAGTTGTACCTATAATAGCCAATGGTGGCATGATGGGTCTCTTAAAACTCTTACAAAGCATGAATAGAAACTTAAATGGCCTTGAAATAAGAGTGGTCGCATAAAATCCCTACCAATGACAAGAATGGCCACTTCAAAAAGCCTAATAATTTAAAAAGTGGACGCTTTTGTAATTAGTAAGGGCCCTAGCCTAACAATGGCTCAAGTGGTACTGAAAAACCCTGCCATTGACATGAGTGGTAACTCAAAAAACCCTGCCATTGACATGAGTGGTCACTCAAAAAACCCTGCCAGTGACAGCAGTTGTAACTCAAAAAACCCTGCCATTGACATGAGTGGTCACTCAAAAAACCCTGCCATTGACATGAGTGGTCACTCAAAAAACCCTGCCATTGACATGAGTGGTTACTCAAAAAACCCTGCCATTGGCATGAGTGGTCACTCAAAAAACCCTGCGTGTGAGCTGCTGGCCACATGTAATTGTAAGGCTATGCACCGCCTAATGGAAGGCATGGAACTCCAGCCCCATATTTTTTTTTGCTTTTTATTGGTCCTTGGGACTATAGTCAACTTGAAGGTATCTTACTGAGTCACACGCTTTGATACAGCGCCGTGTTATGATATATCTGCTGGAGGTAGCACAGCCCTGTATTGAAATGACTCAAGAGGTTCTTCCTAATACAGACTTTTTCGCAGAAAAAAATTCACTGATTTTTTGCTTGCGTTTTGAGATATTTCCACGAGGGAAATTTTATGGCTTCAATTCAATGTTCATTTAAGTTATTTATTAGGAAATTATTAAATTAGGAGTATATCTGTACGTAATATTGCGTTACGACTCCGTTAAAGAAAGATGAATAACTACTAACGAGTTCGTTTCTGAAATGATGACTCAATTCATTTCGTTATAGGACGCCGGTGTTAACATAATTTTACCTTCAAAACAAAACCAACAACGAAGTGCATCACGTGACCCACTTAGAGCGCAGAAAACGGCTTGTTGTTGCATGAGAAAAATGTCCAAATTTTAATTGCCTCCAATTTTTCATTGCTTACATATTAATCTTCATTATCAATAACTTATTATCAATAACTCATTATCAATAACTTTAAAAACTGTTGATGCAGTTCCTACAAGATCAGTTAGTTGATTAATTTAACAAGTGGCTTTTAATTTTATGCTCTAATAACTGGCTTAAGGCCTGCATATGCTGTATATTGTTATATTGACTTGTATAACGAATACTGAGACTTCATCTGCGACTGTAGTGGCAGGTGTACGATAATATGCGAGTCCATTAATCTTTCACGGTGGATCGTCCGTAGATTTGCTGTACATTATAGCTTATAGAAATATTCGTATATTCTAAAAGTATTTTATCCAATGTGGAACTGTACATGGAACTGTACATCTATACGACAATTAAATTTAAAACACATCAAGATTTAAAAATCGTTCATGGAAATCTGATGAGCAGATTCCTCTCTGATATTGGCCTGCGTGCAAATGAAATGCGAGAGAAATGATTTTGTATTCATGTTGAAGGCTGTAGTATGAATATTTGAGTGTAGCCCTCGAGTGTAGCCTTTGAGTGTAGTTCAATAGTGATCAATATTGAAAACTATTGAGCACTATTGAACTCTATTGAACACTTTCAAATAGTGTTCAATAGTGTTCAATAGTGGCTATTGAACACTATTGAACACTATTGAACTCTATTGAACACTATTTGAAGAAGTATGTATGCTGCAAATGTGGCACTCAACAGCAAGGATTGTTGGCACCGCCAATAGAGCCAGACGTTGCTTGGCACTGCCACTTGAGTTGGGAGTCGAGGCGAGTGGCACTGACCGAGCAACGAGCTTTTAAAGGCCAGCTTTACGACCGTGACGAGCTGTTTAGGATAAAATCCCCTGAAATATTCCCGCTGTTGCCTGCCACCAAAAATTCTTACTGCTCTTCTCTTCGGTTCGAGCAGAATGGGTAAAAAAGGAGCGACTACGTCCCAGCATTGGGATTCTTTCAGGCGCAAATGCGGCGGAAGTGACGACAAAAAGTGCAGCGCATATTCTTCTGGTGGGGAGAATTTCTGATGGCCGTGTGGTGTTCTGACTGCTTTGTGCTCAGGCTGTAAAATCACTGAAAATAATAAGCCTTGGCCAAGAATACCGATTTTTGATGAACTAAATCGATATTCTAAACTAAATAATTTGAATAAGGTTCAGAATTTATATCGGTATATATATTTTAAATTAAGAAAAAGTGTTCTTAAAACAGAGTTTGCAGAATCCAATATCTTTTTTCACGAATTTCATGTCATGGATGAATATTTTAACGCATTTCCATGCTCACATCCACTCGTTTTTTCTGCATCTTGTCACCTTACCAGGACATTATGTTCTTACCATAAGAGAAGCACCCATTTGATCAAATAAATCATAATTTTCAATAATATTCGTGCGATAATAAAAAATCCTTCTAAATGCTTCGGTTGTAGAGCGAAGGACAGTAAGCTTCTAATAACCAATTAGCCGGTTACCTGCACCTGAACCAAGTGAAGCAATTATAAAATAATTAACGTTATAGTTTCTGAAGAACGCTTATTTATCTCTTGACCTCGACGAAGGACCTGAGAGGGCCGGGCTCTTCCTTTGTATTCGATAACAGAAGCTGGTCTATATCAAAGCTTGAATTTACAGTATATATACACTGGTCATGCGTAGGAATATTGCTGCGCTCTATTACTTCACTCGGGTGCAGAATATGATCTTAAAATCCAATTAATTTTTTAACCATACCAATAACATGAGGTGGATGAAAATGGAAAATTTCATCTGCTACTCTGTTTAGATCGAAATTAAAGCAGCGATCTACAGGTTTGGAACCCGCAGCCAGCTGTGAAATTTCATGTAGAAATATAGGCGATTTTGCTGGATTGTTAAGAACAAAATAATTGAAGGAGTGAGTTGCAGAATCGAGACCTTCAGTTAAGCTGCGTAAAAATTCTATACATCGATGTATAATATCGTCTATTAGCCGGGCATGGCCTATTCTCCAACGCTGATATCTCCATTCGAGTATACATATTATTATTCCTTATTGTTTTTTCCGATGCAAAGCAGGCTTACGAAATGTAACAGGGAGTATATTCATGAGAGAAAATGTTTGATTAATAATCTTTCATTATAATGCACAATGTACATTGTCAAAAGCTTACCTCGTCTTTTCTTTAAACGTATCTATGATTAACCAAAGGTTCTATATTATTTCTCTATTTCGATAGAGATTAAAATTTTAAAGGGTTTAATAGCGATAAACGCCTCATAAATGCCTCAGCATGCACCTAAGATTCCGGGGACAGGCTGTCGAGTCCATAACTATTTGCAGGATTTATGAGAAGGGGATTAGAAGTAATTAAATTGAAGTCACTTCATTAAGGCCCTGCATATTCCTTAATGAGATCCACGGACAAAATCCTCGTCGCAAAGTTGAGCTGCGGAACAAGGCCTCCTGCAAGCCTGGGCTCCGTCTAAACTGTCCATCATTCTCTACAGACTTAATTTTTTTCAGTAACTGAATCTCAAGTAGTACGATGAGCTGTCAATCAACCAAGATCCTACTTCCAACACCTAAATATAATACAATAATACAGTCATAATCCACACATGCTTTTCCAAAATAGAATAAAATTACCCAGAAATTTAGAGCGTTCCGTTTATATTTCAGGTTTCAAATTTGGAGTGCCCAAATTTTTTTCTATCTCGATTTTCTGAACATCGAAATTTTGTGAAATTTCTGAACATCTTATCAGTGTTTATGACACCAATCCTAACAAGAATTATTTATCCTTCATTTAATCCATAATTTTAGCACGCTAATATACAGAAAAAAGCTCCGAGCTGCACATGATTTGAGAAAGATAAATAGATGAAATAAGTAATTATCCCTTTCACCTTCTCGGATATTTTTCCATTTATTTTTCCAACTGTCTTATTTTACCCGCTGTTCAGACATCTTCCCCATTTATTTGAAGCTCGCGCATTAGCTTCCATAAATAAACCATAAATAAAAAGACAAAGAATGAGTTGCAATTGAACTCAGCACTGTTGATTCAAATAAGTAGCGTTCAACAATATGTTTTTGTTCTGAATATGTAGAATTGAAAACTCTGTTTATGCTCTGGGAATGTGGCATTAAACACTGCTTATATACTTCGAATATGTAGCGTTCAAAACATCTTTAATGCTTGAAATAAGTAACGTTTAATGATGGAGTACAGTCATTTCTTGAGGTACGAATTCAATCCATGAAAAGATTACTCAATCGTCAAAAAAAAGACTCGTACTCGAAGATCCTACCGAGTCCCACCTCACGAACCATAATGAAGCCTCTCACAATAAAAACTTCAAAAGACAGCAGTAAATAGGAAAACAAAGTATGCCTAGCCAGAAATAACATTAAAATACACCTGGAGACACTTTCCCACTCAAGTAACCATGTGAAAAGGAGGAATAATGTGAAGAGGAGGTTTACATGCGAAAAGGAAGCGATCGGGAAAAAATCTAGCTTCCGTTGCTCGTTTCGTATCGGTCGACCGAACACTTTTCGACCTGCGAGTTCTAGGCCTATACTTTCAAAAAAGTTGAGAGATCGTAAGTTCATCAGCCAATCATTGACGGTCTTTCAAGCAAAATCCACCAATCATAGACGCGAAAATAGAGCGTAAGTACTTACGTTCACTTAGCGAGTTTTGAAAGTATGGCCCCTGGACTTGTGAGGTAAGGCCAAGGGAACTTTGGACCCCGGGGGTGCGACTGGTCATGTAAATGATGCTCCATTCCGTACGAAAATTTTCAAACCCATAGCGTCCAGTAGAACGGAACTTATTCGTCTGTGTGACTCGACATGTTGGTTAATTGATCTTCATCCAGCAGGATTGTGGATGGTAAAATAAATGGCACATAATCTTATTACTTTTATTACGTTGTTGCAATGTTTTTTCGCCCTCACCAACTCCTGTTTTGCGGTGAAAAAAACAGCACTTTTAAAATCAATAAATTTATGTGACGCCGTAAATTTGTTTGATTCTACCAAAAATTTCAAAGCAAGAAAAACACCAAAGTAATGAAGATATGTTTAATTTGCTTTACATTTTTTACTCTCTGTACACTTTACTTCTAGAAATTTTTTAAATAAATTTCTCCATTCTTGACTGTTGTATATACCAAGGCAGTGTATATTTAGGTTTCAAATTTGGAGTGCCCAAAATTTTTTTAGTCTCGGCTTTCTCAATATCGAAATTTTGTGAATTTCCGGCCATGTCATCAGTGTTTATTCTCTAATTTAATTTCTCTATTCGTGACTGTTGTACACACCAGGGCAGTACAACCCAACATTCTAGCGCATAACAAGACACAGCATCGCATACGTTAATGTAATTTAATTGTCATATTAAAGTGTTAAACTGTTGATCTTGGTGGGAAGATGAAGTGTATAGGCTAATGTAATGCATGGCGTGTAGTGCTTGCCCGATCTATCACCAGCTCGTTGTGCAGCCTACAAATTACCGAGGCAAACACTCTGGTCAAGGAAAGAAATTAAGTAAATTACCTTAATAGCTTCGAGAGCTCGTCTCAAAGTCGGTTAAAATGAAGCAATCGTTTTTTTTTATTGAAGAAGCTATCATCAATGCTGCCATTTCATTCCTTCGTGATATCAAGGATAAGAGAAATCTTTCTGAAATAATTTTGTTAGATATTAAATAAGTTTGTCTCCTTTGTACTAATCATATTGATGTCAGCCGTGCAAAAAAATGATGCTGATATTTTATAAGTTTTTTCCCCGTCGAAGGTTATTTTATTCGGTAATTTTGTTTTATTAAATTTCAAGTTCATTATTAGGTGTCGATGTAGGCTCGTAAGCACAAGTTAGGTAGTTGTGTAAAATCCGCGCGAGTGTTCAGTAACTGCCGCTGCACACGCGAAGTTTCCGCTTAAAAAGATTAAAAAATGACCAAGGCTAAGTCTTCAAGAAATAAAAATTTATTCATGCCGTAATAAATAAGACCTTGTAAAAATTGTAAAATATTAATTTCATGCTTAATGTTAACTGACGCAGTTCAGCTTAAGATTATGCGTTTGTATCTTAATAAAAAAACGTTTCCATTTTGCACAATTGGACGAATTTTGTTTCATGAGTGAAGACATCTCAAGTTACTTTGAATAATTCGGCTAAAATGTTGTACTGCGTCTTTTTTTTTTGGTCGAAAAACTATGTTATTAATTTTACAAGATATTTCATGCAGACTTGGCACATTTTAATTAATAATTTTCTAGAAAGGAGCATTCAAGTTCCGACCCCCAATAGTATTTTCCATCGCTGGATGCTCTCCCTCCTTCGCATCTCAATTGATTAGTATGCTCAGCTGCCCAGTGAAAAGTCCCACCCAAAATCCGTCACGCCTTCATTTCCCGAGAGCACCATTTCCGTGAGAGTTCCTCATCCATCAAGCGAGTTTGCTCTTCTTTCAAATAACATCGAAGTCGCTGCGACGGTCGCCATGTCTTCTGTAGGTCCCACATTTGTCATCGCTCGCTCAGAAGAAAGTCCATCCGGTTCCACGAACCCATAGAATAACTACACGAAATGCATTTCCACACTGGAACATTAATGAGTAATGCAATACACGAAATGCACTTCCATACAGGCACATTCATGAATAATACAATACATGCAATGCACTTCCACACATGTGCGTTCATGAGTAATACAATACACGAAATGCATTTCCACACATGCGCGTTCATGAGTAATACAATACACGAAATGCATTTCCACACAACATTTCCGTGAGAGTTCCTCATCCATCAAGCGAGTTTGCTCTTCTTTCAAATAACATCGAAGTCGCTGCGACGGTCGCCATGTCTTCTGTAGGTCTCGCATTTGTCACCGCTCGCTCAGAAGAAAGTCCATCCGGTTCCACAAACCCTTAGAATAACTACACGAAATGCACTTCCACACAGACATATTCATGAAAAATACAATACAAGTAATGCACTTCCACACAGGCACATTCGTGAATAATACAATACACGAAATGCACTTCCACACAGGCAAATTCGTGAATAATATAATACACTTAATGCACTTCCACATAGGCATATTCATGAAATACATTCATGAAGTGTTGCAGCAGTCTTCGAACAAGCAGCTTTCGCTATTCGTCAGCAGGCATGATGTTTTTTTGTTGCTCTCCGAGTCAATTCATTAAGAATGCGTAACTTAATTCTCCAGCTGTTGAATAAATAATATTATAATAATAAATAAATTGAATAAATAATATAAATAATATAAGCGGCGCCGAGTTCGCTCGCTTGCCTCTTTTGGTGAATTTTCTAATGCTCTAGGCTCATAAAATTTGCAGTCAGGCTTGTGGGAATTTTTTAGAATTGCAATATAAATCATTACATTACAATTTTACTTGCTTAGATAAAACATGAAAGTTGTAATAATAATTATCAGCTGACACCTCCAGTTTCTATCTATTTGTGGATCTTTTAAATTGACCTATATAATATAATTTTATTTAGTTCAAAATTGAAAAAAACGACCCAGCAGACTATCCACGCATTACTGAATTACTGAAGTTAGGGAGCCATAACTCTTATATTTGCTTGTGTGAAAAAAAAAACCCAAGCACAAAGAGTTTACTCTGGTGCTTGGGAGTAGCAGTCTTCCCTCTAATGGTCCCTTGAACCAGTGGGTCCACTGTGGGAAAACCAGTGTACCAGTGGGTTCACTGGGGGAGAACCAGTTTACCAGTGGGTTTACTGTGAGAGAACCAGTGTACCAGTGGGTTCACTGTGAGAGAACCAGTATACCAGTGGGTTCACTGTGGGGGAACCAGTGTACCAGTGGGTTCACTGTGAACCAGTGTACCAGTGGGTTCACTGTGAGAGAACCAGTATACCAGTGGGTTCACTGTGGGGGAACCAGTGTACCAGTGGGTTCACTGTGGGGGAACCAGTGTACCAATGGGTTCACTGTATGTGGGAGAACCAGTGTACCAGTGGGTTCACTGTGGGAGAACCAGTGTACCAGTGGGTTCACTGTGGGCGAACCAGTGTACCAGTGGGTTCACTGTGGAGGAACCAGTGTACCAGTGGGTTCACTGATGGCAAGTCCTCTTTCGTATGCGTGGGAGTGAAGCCCCTAACAAAATTCCGCAGCCTCCCGATATTTGTTCTGTGACCGCGATGTGTGATTGATGTAGGCCCAATTGTGCACAAAAAATCTTATTCCCTAAATTCATAAAACATTAGACGAGTGACCCAAAGAATTGCTGTCGGTTTGCCGTGCGCATGTAAGTTGATGAAGCAAGTTACTCGCCGTAAGCACAACCTCGTAAAAAATAATTAAACTCTTATTATTATATTATTATTATTATCATTATTATTATTATTATCATCATTATTATTATTATATTATTATTATTATTACTATTATTGAACTTCCAATGATCGTTCGGCATGCGTCCTTATTTGCAGACACATTCAACATTTCTTATGGTGAATTGAGGACTTCTTTTGTGCCGTAGTTGAATGATGAGTGTTTTTATATTGATATATTACTTATTTCAAATTTACTTCGATATGAGTAACATCACTAACATATATGTCTGTTTGTGGACGGGTAATTGGACCAGGACGACAAATCTAGGTTTTGATCGAGTTTGTGCTGCATACATTAAATAATTTGACGATGAAATTCTTTGAGCGGATGAGCTCTGTATAAAATAAAATGGGATTGCTTCCATAACAGAATTTTTTATGCAAGATTCAGTGTAATATGTTGAAACAATCAATGGCGTGAAATCTAAAATAAATTTTATGTTGATGAAACGGCGAATATCTAAATAAATGAGATACTGAACAGATACGTACAATGGTAACTTTACTTTAACTTGCGTTAAAGTTTAACAAATATTTGGGGGCAACCGACGAGCAGGAAGGCTTCCTATAGCCCGTGCGGTCGTGGCGGTTCTAAGTAATATTCCATCCTGTTTTAGGATAAAAAAATGTGCGTATAAAAAATTAAAGTCGAAACACTCGTGATATCATAACATAACCAACTATTAGAATCAGAGACGGGTCAATAATATTCGTCTCTGAAGGTTTTATCAAGTTAATCAGAATACAAAATTTTAAAATTTGTGAAATTTTTGTTGACATTGGGGAAACTTGAAAGTTCTGGGGAATTTTACCCTATTAATTACTTCTTAGTGCTGGTTTTCTTTAGTAAATCAAGGAAAACATAAAACTTTGACGAAGTAAAACGTTGCATTTTTTTACTGAATCATGATTGCAGTAAATCACTCTCGTACTTTGAGCCAAATTTATGTCAAATTTTCGCCCGTGCTGAAATTGTTTCAGTTTGAACGATTTTCTGTAAAAGTTCTTTGTTCAGAAGTTATCAGAAACATTCGCAATTTTATTGTTGCATAGCCAGCGCATGCGAAGTAACATACCGAGTGCGCTGCCCAACGTTCCAACGTTATTTACTGTCTCACCATGCCGTTATTTAGGCGACGTTTATCGCAACAAAGCAGCTGGAACTTTTATTAAATAATTCCTTTTGAATTAAAAATCATAATTGTGCATCCATGTAAAAAGTAAATTGCGTAACTTCCGTACTTGTTGCTATTAAAGATACCCGATGAAGTCGTGAAAATCCCGCGCATATCTCATAAATAAATTATCAGTTCACAACGATCTTAAATAGAAGGAAGAACGAATCAGTACGAGGTTTACATGAAATTGAACGTAATTGCAACATTTTACGCGCCAAACAGACCCCCAGTTATGTGGTAATTGGAATAAAGCTATAAAGTTTGGCTTCTACTCTGAAGTGAAGTGGCTTGAATTCATTTTAATGAGGTAACTTTGAGTCGTTCTTCATGATATCGTGCATTAAGAACTCAATTTTGAACTCTCCTCTAAAATTCTCACTATAATCGTTAATATTGTGTTCTGTAAAGTTATCGTACAAACTTAATTATGGAAAGATGTAGCATCCTTTTAATGAAGCTGTGGATATGAGTAATACGTTCAATATACTCGCATTACGGATATATACAGGGATATTGATTTCTACTTATATATCTAGTGCCTCGGGAAGCATGTCTAACAAGAAAAATTTTGCTCATGATACAGAAGGCGGGCTTTGAAGTTCTGTGACTGGGAATAGTATATCCTAATTATACATATTAAATACAGATTCTTTTTCTCTAACCTACTCAAGAAAACAAGAAATATCTCGCCTTATTTTCCATCACATGTACCCAGCGCAATAAAATAGTGCTCAAAAATGATTATACCAGAAATGTATTAGTAGCTGGCAACTTTTTTCATATATTATTCTAGATAAATGCAATTATTATAATACAGAACTATGGTCGATAAATAAACTTTTATCAGCAGTTTATTTCTCGAGAATCCGTAGAGTAGGAATAGTATATTACCATGAGGCTTTATGGAGTACACGTAGGAAGGTCCGTGGGAGGATACGTAGAGTAGAAATAACATTTATTAGCCTGAATATTTATGGGAGACACGTAGAAGGATACGTAGGAGGATACGTGGGAGGATCCATGGTAGGATACGTAGAGTAGAAATAGCATTTATTAGCCTGAATCATCGGATGCATGTGTCAGAGTCGTTCGACGTCAAAAGACTTTTAGACAATTTTTGAATCTTGATATGAAAATTAGAGAAATACATCTGAAGCATGAATATTGTAGAATTGCTATTCATAACGGTGCAGGTTAGTAAAGAAATAAATTTGAACCTGAAATATTTGTTAACATGCTGCTAACTGCTCTTACATGCAGAGTCATGTTTGAATTAGCATGATCAATTTAATGATTGTATAACGACTTATGAGTCTCGCTTGTAGATATTTAAGGAACAAATTTATACTAACTGTCTCCATATTTGCCAGAATCAATGTGAATGAAGCTGCGCTGCGCCGGCCAGATGCTGCCGATAAAATTTGAAGTTTTAAACTAGACATCTTATAGTGATGAACGTGACGGCAAAATATCCCTGCCAAATGCCCATAGCGGCGTTAAGCTATCTAATATACTTTTAATGACCATAATAAAATATATTTAATAGACGACATCCGAAGTTTCATCCGAGTTGCCCTGATTCTCGAGCGAAGTTACGAAATAGTAGTCATTTGTATCCTGATTGATAAAAATCGTTAAAGCGATCAAATCGCATCTTCACATTCTAAATATGGGGTCCATGTGAACACGGTTTCTTGGAAATTATAAATTATTTTTTAAGTTTTTTCGCCACATTGTGTATAATGACCGCAGAAGAACCTGTAAATTTAAAAGGCCAAACTTCAATTTAACGAATTTAATTTTTTTTTTGCCATATTTTGTACAGTGACCGCAGATGAACCTGTCAATTTAAAAGGCAAAACTTCAATTTACAATTTACCCAAGACAACGTTAAAAAGAGTAAATGTAAAGAGATGTCGTTACAACAGATTACTCGAGCCTGGCCTTGTAGGGTGCATGCACATCTAAACGCTATGTCTTCTAAGCAAATATCTTCAATATTATACTAAAAATTAAACATTACTATAATATTCTTGCACGACTGATTTTTAATAATTTGATCATAGCATAAAATTCGATTCAATCAATTTTCAAACAGTTTTCTAATAAGAGTCTCGAAATTTTGGCGGAGTCCGCATAAAAAACATTGCTACAATTTTCTTGAACAACCTATAAAAAATTTGATCATAGCATAAATTCTATTCAGGCAGTTTTTAAACAGTTTTCTAATATGAGGCTCACAAAATTTTCTCAGAGTGTACATATGAAAAGGCGGTATTGTGGTCATTATTTTCAAGGCAGGAGCGAGAACTTTGATCTCAGTGACACAGATTACTTCACAAGATTGTTGTTGCACAATCAGACAGTGCAACACCGGTCCGATATTGTATACATTACATCAAATAATAAACTGACTGCCATAAACGTCCAGGAGCCTAGGCTATTGGAACATAACTTCGAACGCTCTTGCCGAAATCCCGATTCTGCTTTTCCGAGCACACGCGTCAAGGTCGTCTGGACGATTATGCCCCCAACGACCACAAACAAGAATAAATAAGTACTCCAGCTAAGTTCTGGAGCGTCGATGCATAACTGGACTGGCTGCTGCATGGATGACTTGCATAATTCACCACTTGCGGCCCAAGTTGAATCTCTTCTTTATGATGAGTGCCTCAAACTTGCGGGCAGCGGACGCTCTTTAATGTCATCACGCGGCCGAAATCAAGGCAAAGTAGGGACTTTATGATGCCTTGTCGTCGCAGTTTTGCATGGTTACGCGAGCCAGCAACTTGCTTCCTGAAATAAGAGGCTTTTGCTGCAGCTATGAGGAAGAAGCGGACCGTTCGCTGGCTGCTGGCCATCACGCGCCCTTGCCAGACACGAAATTAAGTTAGTCTCGGCGGTCTTCTGGCCACCGCACTTGCTACTCTTCTTTGCTTCTTGCGGCACTGGATTATTCAGCTATGAATGGATGATAATTGGGAGTCGTATATAAGCCCGTACAGACACAGAATTCAATATTGCCCCTATTCTAGCTTCCTATGCTGTACAATGTACGAGATCTCTATTTTTCGGGGCCATGCAGTTGGACGGTAATTTGCAAGTCACAATCCAATTCTACCTCCGTGTCGTTTAGTTTTGCAGTGCAGAAAGTAGTTCATGATCAATTTTTGCTTGTAAAGTAATATAAAATATTTCTACCTGGTGTGCATATTGTGAAGTATTTGTCTTAAATGCACAAAAAATGTTATGCGCTGTTATCGCGTCGATGTAGCATCGTATACCTTTGCGCTAGCGTTGGCCGGCACAGCTCGGTGACGCTAAAAGCTAATCAAATTACCCTGGGTTGAAGAATGTCCTTGGCAATGAAATTACCGCTTGAAATTGTATGAGACTAATGAATAATACGCTCTGCTACGGCAGCTATAAAATTAAATTATTATTACGGTAGTTTTAAGACATAACAATGGCTATGGTTCTCCTGACACCGCCCAATATAGGCATCTGACGCCGAAATGACGTTGATTGAACCTTTAATCGACAAAATCAACTCCTATTCATAATTACTTTAACGTCATTTTCCCTCAGAAAGGACCGGTCGTTGCTGTTGAAATCGCTACTCTGAAGGTTATGTGCCAGCCTCTTCCATGTAGAGACGTCCTGCGGCTTGTCAACATTTGTGAATACATTTTTTTGTTCATCAGCACACTAAAGTTGCAGTTTTGAACGGGTGCTGCGTATTATTTTCTAGAATTAAACAATGGATTTGGCCGTTTGATCAGTGTTTCATTGACTGTTTAATTTTGCGCGCCTCATTGCGAACTCGTGTCGAAGTTGACTGCAGTTAAATAACTTGAGTTAAATGTACTTCAGTTATGGATATTCACCTATCACCATTACTATCTACCTCAGTTTGTGCCTGAATCATGACTATTTAAATGGAAATATTTTCCTCACGAAAACTGCATTAGTTTGAAGCCAAATGAAAAGGTTCATGCGATCTTTCTCTATACTGTATTCATACTATTTATGCTCTTATATGGTGGTGCGAATTAAATAATTTCTGTTTGCTCACAGTTTACACGTGAAAACAGCAAAATCGCAACCGTCAAAAGATTCAATATTAATTTTTTGACGTATTACTGGAAGTAGAAATCGACGAATCGTGAACCGTAGTTTCCACTTTAATGTCGCACAGTTGCAGGAGTTGAAGGCCACTCACATTTTCTCACCCTCCGCATCATCGTCGTTAAAACGTATCCTGGAAACTGACCACAAACTTTGAACGGCCAATCCCATGCTAATATATCCTGCCCTCGTGCTCTCCTGTATCCAAGTGCACGGACAAAAACTTCCAGGCAATTGGCTATAGTTTGTGGATGAACACTAGCTCGGTGAACTGGAGAATGCAGAAATGCTGTCATGGACACAATGTACCAGGGAGGTGGCTTATCGATAGCCTTTCCGGTGCTTTGCGTATTTTTGCGACTCTCTTACTTCAGCCGATGGAATTTAGACCCGTCGGACTTGCAGCAGAAGTGCAATCAGAAGCAAAACTTTGCAGCTTCCGGTCCCGATACTCAATACAAAAAACAGCGTCGTAAATCTTTAAGCAAGTTGCCATATTGAACCCTTAAAACAAGCCTCTTATTCGGTGGCTTCAATGTTTTATGAACGTCGTTGAACTTATGATCATCGTGAGTGTTGCGAAAATATTAATAATCCACACAATAATAATAATCTCATAGTAATAATCTACAAAATATTACGAGAAATGAAATCAATCGCCGCATATTTTCTCCTTGTTTCTTCGGAGTTTCTCACAGTGATAATAATTTCGACAGACTTTAATGAAAATGAACATATTTCTTACGGCCATATAATTGAAACAAAAACACCGCCAGAGATTGTCAAAACTAATATACTGAGTTCTATAATTAGTAGACCAGTATATTATTAGTCAGAAGTATGATTGGTGCATCTCGAAGAGTATTTTCTGTTCTCGAGTGGCTGTGTCAATATCACCAAGTATTACCTCCGGCTATAACGAGTTTTATCATTAATACAGTCTGTATAATTATGACCCAAGTATTCGATCGCTGCTATGGGGAACCCTAATATTGTCCAACAAAAACATCACTGTTTGTCGTAAATATCATATTGGTTTCCCACACTGTCACGTCCAAGGTCATTAATTGTTAGGAACCGTGGCGTAATATAGGATTTTATTTAAAGTTAGGATAAATGTAATTTTTCATTTTCTGTTAGTCACCTCTGACGTAGCCTCGGTGTACGCACTCAGTTTTTCATGATCCACCACAGAGGTACGTGTTACAGCGTTAGTATTTAGCTTATTTATTTTGTGATAATCTGTGTCGATGCAGTAGCGCTTTTTATATGTGGTCATGAATATTATTTACGTAAGTTTATTATTAATTGTGTTATGTTTTGAGTAATATAATGCTTTGTAACCGTTACATCAATACACGTATTCAGTTTGTGTTTATTGATGTATTTCCAGATAGGCTCCGAAGTTAGGACAATGGCTAAGGGAACATATAGCATATTTTTGCATATGTAATTCGTTCATTATTATAGTTGTATTTATAACTTTTGCTCATCCTTTCTTAACGATCACTGGTTTGTTTGTGTGCACGAAGGTTTTATTTGTATTCATTGATTGGGCCCCAAAATCGTGACCGTTAATTAATTTATCCTAGAACCTTGATAGCGAATCACAATCGAACTCAGCTCTTAAGAGAAAACCATTAAGAAAGAGAAGAAAGAGCTCAATTATCTAATTTAAAGTGAACAACTGACCCAGCTTCATTCATGGTAGTGTATATCGGAATATCCCTTGTGAAGACAATGTCAAAGTGTGTTGAAATTTTTATTTGTGTTGTCCTTGAAGCTTGGCATCGTAAATATATTGGAGCTTTTGGGGCGTGTATCCAGGATACTTATCGTGTCAGAGTATTATCTGGACCTGAAAATTAATTGCTTGAGGGAGAATAGGAAAGTATGGAGTAGAAGATTAGATCAAAAATTAAATTAGATTTTTAAATTGGTATTCCTTTTTTCAAGAGCCGCAAAACAGTGTTTGAAACGTTCATGTTTTGAAACGCGACTTAGCTGAGGTTTCATGTATAATGTGAGCATAAACGTTTATTTATCATTATTATTTAATATCGATATAAAACAATTTTATTTTTACCAACGGGACTTCAGCTTCAGAATGACTTGATTCCGAAATTGCGTATTTATCGTTGTCTGACAACGCCTGGCTAACAGGTTAGTATATTGTAGAGAAAGAATTAGATATCAGTGAGTAACATGTAGATGATGGCCAGCAAACCAGCAACTTTAACCGACACTTGTTGTGGCCATAATCTGGTCCATCGAAAACTTTTAGTAACGTAGGATTTTTTATTGCAGTGCATGAAATATCACGTCTAACTAATCTCTCGTGCATTTACGATGCACATTCATGACAGCTTCTGCCCGAGTGGCTTCTAATGATAAGCAACATTAAGATGATAGCTATCGTGAAATGCAATGGAGGCAAAGGTGGGCAGTAGCGCGATGCATGTAGCGGCCGCTACATTTTCAGTAGCGGTAGCGGGAACGGCGCTACATATAAGCAATTATAGCGGTAGCGGTAGCGCCCGCTACATTTAGTCTTTTAGAGTATGTATAGCGGTAGCGGTAGCGGCCGCTACATTTCAAAGTAGCGCTGCTCAGCTCTGAATGGAGGGTATGGTTCAATACATAATGATAGCTATCGTGTAATGCTGCTAGGGACGCACTCCAACAAAAGAAAAACAAAGCCATCTTCGTCCCTGCATTATTCAGCCAAGTGATGTTATAGGTCCATCCATTAGCCACAGTGAGAACAAGTTTTCTTAATAATCTTAATTGCCAAGTATGAACATAAGAACTAATGACTTAAACTGTTACTGAGATGGTTACTTGAATCAAGACTATTACTGAGACTCCTGAAATAAATAAACAAACAAGAATAAATATCTAGCAAAGAATCTACATGGACATAAATATTGATCATAATCAGAAGCACGAAATTTAAGCATTAAAATTGACACAAATATTTACACAAATTGCACGCATGACAAACGATAGTAATCCTATATAGCATCCACTGTTTCCACTGTTCCTATTTACACGAGACGTACCTTACACATCGACGGCAACCACAAGACTAAACTAGGTTCCGCTATTCGGTCAAGGTCACGTCAAACTCTCTCTAAAACAAAATGAAAAATATACATCCTATCCAATCCCTTACAATGCAATGGAGTGCTATGATAGCTATCGTGTAAAAGTTTAATGCAATGGAGTGACATCGTGCAATGCAATGGGATGACATCGTTCAATATATAATGAAATCTATCGTGCAATATGTAATGATAGCTATCGCATAATACAATGATGTAAATCGTATAATTTAGAGGCCGTTATCGAGGACTACGACTGCCCGGGTTCTAGCGTTTGCGTCACGATGCGTACTTTGCGAGGCGTGGAAGCGTGACAGCTCAATATTCCAGTCTTGTATTTATGTTCCGTAACAACACACTCTTGGGAATTTTATCCTCACAATGAATGCAAGACGTTGAACTACTGAATGTTGTATATTGCATGTGAATGTCACAAAGGTCAGACTTCGCAATGACGTCGTGGTAATTTTTGAAGCTAGAGCTAGGTAATCTAGCTTGATAATAAACCAATATAGGAAGACATTGTACGGCTTTGTGAGGCCTGTATATGTCTGTTATTCACAGTTGGTTCTTACGTTGAGTATTGGATGAGTCCCTATACTCAACGCGCCTTGTCTGGCCTGAGATGGTCTCGGCTTCCCTAACAAAATCTGATGTCTCTATTGCCTCTCTGCTCTGTTATGCCGTCTAATATCTTTAAATTTTAAATTTAATTTCTCTGCTACATGACGTCTAGAGCCTCCAAGAAGCCCCACCTGTACCTCCACCTGAGACGGCCCCACCTGCCTCATATACACGATTATTCACAACATCAATAACATGACGGCTATCAATTATTTATCACATACAGGTCATTTTTTCGTCAGAAGAAAACGATCATATATTCGCCACATGCGACCGATCACTTATTCGCCACATGCATACGATTAATTATTCGCCATACACATATGACCTCTTATTCGCCACGTGCGAGCGATCATTTATTCGGCACATGCAACCGATCACTTATTCGCCACATGCACACGATTAATTATTCGCCATACACATACGACCTCTCATTCGCCACGTGCGAGCGATCATTTATTCGCCATATGCAACCGATCACTTATTCTCCACATGCATAAGATTAATTATTCGCCATACACATACGATCTCTTATTCGCCACGTGCGAGCAAACTTTATTCGCCATATGCAACCGATCACTTATTCGCCACGCGCGAACGATCAATTGTTCGCTGCCTGCATGCAATTAATTATTATACATATGCATGCGATCGAATATTCGCCTCCTGCAAACGATCAATTATTCGCCGCAATAGTGATTCGTCAACTATTCGCCACATACAAACGTCACATAACGATCATTTATCCGTCACTCAGGAACGACCGCAAAGATGCATCGGGGAAAAACTGGTAACCCAGTCTGCTTTTCTCATAAATTTAACTTTGATTACACGGGTCTGAAAAAAAATTTGAACATTGTTTTTATTTCGTTGATTTATATTTATATCACTGAAAGGGTGACTGTTTTTTGATTGGTGAACGATATTTTGATTTTGGGTCACGAGAGCTTTAATTAATGCCTTGAAAGAGTGAATATTTTACATTTAATTAAATGTCTATAGCACCTCACTTTGTAACCGGGGGTTACCATCATGGTTGAACTGTATAACCCACGAAAAGTTCAGCCTTGTAGCGCATCTTTCTTGTGACGTCATATGGATCGTAAACGTAAACAAACCCGTGTCGGGCCGTGCGTTACGTTGTTTCGGTGACATATACCATTTAAATTGTTAGAGAGTAATTCTTTCAAGTCAAAAAATGAACAATGACAGGGAAATCATAGTGTTTTTATAAAAAATGGATGCAAGTTTTCTGAAAATAAAAATCATAATTAATGGTAAATGTATTCGCACTATACGCTGATAATTTTGAGCATATATCGGGTGAAATGTATATCACGTTAGTCTTATTTCTGCCGCTAGCAAATATTTGAAGGTTTGTTCATATCAGCCGAGCGTGTCTGGCGATAGATTATCTGACCTATGATTGCCTATCATAGATCATATGCTTTTGCTTCTACAGCCCTAGAAATGAGCCGGCAATGAGCCACTAAAATCGAGCAAATATAAAGTGAGTTGTTGAATGCGAGCAAATAAAGCGAGTTATGATAAGCGAGAAAATAAGAGTGCCTCAAATCAACAGGAGTTAAAACTGAAAGTAAGTGAGCTCGCAATTAGCCGCACATGATGAACTTACATTGAGCCACATGAAATTAGTAAACAGCAAACAATTCAAGATGAGCCCGTATAGTACCTCACTGTAAACACGTCTTCAGTGAACAGCCATTATACGCCACGCAAAAAGAAAGAAACATATTGACCAAATAGTGACACACTTTCTGTACGTATCACGGATTCACCCTTTTGCTAGGCCAAACATGGCCAGAATGACACGCGCAAGATTGAAAAGAGCGTCAATTTTTGTAGGAAGTCCCACTCCTTTCTCTGAGTGAAGTCATTTTCTTCGCACCCGCCCCGAGGTCGCGGTTGCGGGGACCGGTTGCCTGCTCTATGGCGAGGCCTGTAAGTGCACGCCTCAATAACAGCCGCCGCTACATTACCTACTTCAACTTTAATCGCGTGGCCAGTACTTCATGCAATGGAACTGCCATTACCCTCACATTATCCTCGGTCATTACCCTTACCTGCGTAAAAATGAACCTTCGCACGGAGCCAGGCTAGCATATCGAATGATAGATACACCATTCGATAGCTAATCAATGTACATTACACTGTTGGAAAAAAAACGGTGAAAAAACGATCCCACTGGCGTTCTAGTGGCCGGTCGCCCCGTAAAAATAAACTGTTTCGCCGTTTTTATCAGATGTTTTACGGATTTCCAGTATTTAATTAGAATAAAAACAGTGACACGGTGTTTCTTTTCACGTACCAACCGGCCACTGAAACGCCGGTAATACCGTTAACGGTAATTTTTCTAACAGTGTAGCGGTGCTATCAAAGGCTACATATTTTTTCTAGTATTTCAATTATATCGACAAGATTGGGTGGCTTATGATCTTGTTCATCATTAAGATAATATCGCGCATGTAGTCTCAATATTTCATCAAAATACATCACGTACGAACTCGCGTCTTGTCATACCAACTTAAAATCCTCGCTGCATCCCAAAGAAATTAGCGCAGGTGGATGACTTACTATTAATAATTCTGCAATATATATATCAATAAATTATGATAAATTAGCTTTACTCAACTCGTTATTATAAATGACATTACAGCTACGCACGAGTTAAACCAGCGTTCAGCTACTCATGCTCACCAGCAGTTCTAATTTATCGGCTGGGTCCTAAGAAATTTAAAAACCTATTTCATTCCAATCTGTCTTCAATGTTTTTCGCGTCCCAGTCAATTGACTTGATGATTGCAGATCATTT
The DNA here is from genome assembly GCF_000764305.2 of Hyalella azteca. Taxonomy (NCBI): domain Eukaryota; kingdom Metazoa; phylum Arthropoda; class Malacostraca; order Amphipoda; family Hyalellidae; genus Hyalella; species Hyalella azteca. Next base: position 133,579 of record NW_025932894.1, read on the forward strand.
GAAGTCTGTATCTTTCTTGGGACTCTTGAGATTTTGTTCAGGATGACTTCAGATATGATGGATCGAGAAAGATATCTTCAGAAAGATATGATGGATCGAGCTCTCTCTTGCCAGCACCGAGAGAGATCAAAGTCATACTATAAAAGTATTCTATGATTAGATTTGTTGATTTCCGAGTATTCGTAATTAAGCATATTGTTGTTGAAGAAATTTTTTCTTTGTTTCACTGATTGACTTGCGGCAAGAAATAAATGAAGGTTTTCAAAAAGATTTATTGTTTAAATTGAACCTCTGAACGCTAGGTCGTCTCATCTACTTTTTATTGCGCACACACACTTTATCTTATAAGTTTGTACTTTGTTAATGTTTTTCTAACGCTTTTTTATAACTTTGCAAATAACTCTATTTAGATTGAGTGTTAATGAAGATTTTTAATTAAACCATAACCATGGCTTATAATCCAATGCTTTTTTTCAGATGACCCGAACTTCGACGTGCGTGACCCCAGCTTTAACTGCTGTCGAGTTTAGTATTCTTCTGGCTCAGATTTAAGTTGATCTTTCACCACCAGGTATCAGGCGAGCCTTCACCACCAGTTGATCGTTCCTTCGGCAGCAGAGAGGGACCTCTTCCTCGGGTTCAGAGCGGGATCTTTCCTTCTGGCTCAGAGTGTGATCATTGCTTTGGGCTCAGAGAGGGGATCTTTAATTCATGCTCAGAGTGGAATATTTTCTTCCGACTCAGTGTGGGATCTCCCTCTTGTGCGCAGAATGGTATATCTCATTTTAATGAAGATCTCGGTTGGGGACTACACCTCTGTCATTGATCATCATTTGCATTTAAGTCTCAAAAGCCAGACAATATGAGGTGACACATGCATCACCGCCAACGTTGTTTGCCCAGCGAACTGAGCAAAGACCAGCCAATCTCGTACTAAGTCTTTGTCAGGCTCTCAAAGAGCGGCCAAGAAAACTTTACAACTTTACGGGGGTTGCACAGAGTGAAATTGAAATGAAGTTCAATCTTGACACGCGTGCAATGTTCCGCTAGAAATCTTTTCGCCTCTTGAGACGCATCCTTCAAAAGTCCTGACACTGTGAAGGATGAGGGTCGCCTCCTGTGATGCCATGTGATGCGACTTGGTGTACCTTGAAGACACGCGAAGAAGAGGGAGGCTACGCGAAGCATTGTGATGGCACAGGAAGAACCAATTTTCCAAGAATTTAATTTGTAGCCAACGTTGTATCTGCGTCATTTGCTTGCACGGCTTAAGTTATACGCACCATGAAGATCCACGCAGATGTGCTGCGGCATCGAAGAGCTGCTGCAGCATTAACAAGTAATGTAAGATCGAATAGCAACAGCAACAACCAACACGGTGCTGCTGCTCGTATGTTTTGGATCACATCGAACAAGGAGCTGCATCATCATGCATTGCGCTGTTAATTAAACACGATAATACTGAATCAAAAGTGGAGATGCAACTCTACCCTGTAATGCTTTAATAGATGGGCTGCTGTATACGACTTATCATCACTTATGCAAACTGCAAGAGCGCAAATAGGATCATAGATAAGGCCACAAGATACACGGTATTATTCCTCCAGATGGAATCGTGCTGCACGAAGATAGGTCTTTAGTTGTGTCAAAAATATGGTTGTGGCAACCGAAAGGCGATGTTGGTGAAAAAGCAGGGACGTAGAGCACAAAATATATCCTTTCTTTTTTTTCCCACCAGTAAGAAATTTGTTAGTCGTGTAGATTTGATTAATAAATACAAAATGTCTGATTTCCATATTGCTACTTTTTTCTTGCTAATCCCCGCATCAGATAGTGTCAAATACTTGTAATTTTCCAACCTGATGCATGGATTAGTGGATAACGTAAGGATAATTAGAAATTATCTTCTGAAATGCAAATAATATCGCGCTATCCTATGCAGCTCATATTTGAGGCGCTTAGAGGCCTGCTAAGTAGGCATTGTGTCGACGGCTGCTGGCCAAACTCTTGTATTTAAATTCTTCAGAGCGCAGCTGGAGAATCGTTTATATGATTTCCATTAGACACAGCAATGAATAAAAGTTGTGAATGTCATTCGCATGAGGCACATCTCTATTGGAATATTCACCAGCGCTCTCGTGAATAACTAATTTAAATTTGGACGTTTCATTGGTGGCCAGCTAATGGCCGACGTTTTTCGGCGAAGCTCTGATTTTTATCCCCAAAAATTGCATGCTTTGGCCGCTTCAGAAACTGAAGGAAGCCACGTCGGTTTTTTTTCTAAAATTGTTGAGAATTTTACTGCGTCCGAATGCTCATGAGGATTTAATTAGAATAATTAAGTCATTGGGAACTTTTCGCATTTCCCATGCAGATTAATTAAGAAAGCATTGTGTGCTGCTCCAGAGGCGGATTTCGCGAACTTATGAGTAGTGCTTGGAGATAAATATGAAAATGGTATACGTTTTGACCAATAAACTTCGCTTGACCTACGATGATTATTTGTATTAAAACTATTCTCTGAAACCGAATATCAACTAGAACTTTCAGATTTATCTCGGTAGTGCTTTAGTGCATGAAATTTCTTTAGATTGTGAATAAATTGACTTGATTGAGATTTATGTCCATACCCCAGCATCAACTTATTTCGCGCCAGTTTGTGCATTAGACTGGCCCGTGTGGATGTCGAGCATCAGGGTTTAAAATGATTTTATTTGAGATTTGTTGAAGCATTTCCCAATAAACATCAAATTTTAAACTTACAATCTCCCTCGCTATATCCGAGTTTATTATTACTTCTGGAAACGAACTCCGAAAACGATCAGCGTTTGACATCGAAGTAGCGGTGAGTCGACTGCTGTCTGGCAAAATTCCAAATTCTTTTAAAATCAAAATTAATCTGAATTTAACTCTAACTTTGGCCCAATACGAGCCACAGGTAAAATGAAATTAACTTCTTATTTAAATCTTTACATATATAATTCCATACAATGTTAAAATTCGAGCAAATAAATATTGATTTATAGCTGATACCACTGCGAAGATTGATTGATTAATTCCGAATTACAACTCAGTTATTTTATGCATAATCTACATGGGATATATATTCACGGTTAGAGCTGAGTGCGTGAGATTCTCATACGGCATAAAAACTTGTAAATATTTCCACGAAGTGATACAGTTAAAAAAATATTCGATATTTATAATTTAAACTAAAATATTTATTTTACTTCGGACCATTTGTTAAAATCCACAATGGCTGCATTGTTAATGAGAATCCAATACATGTCTCCAATTTACAGTGAATTTTATGATTGCGTGTAAATGTAAGTAATAATTATAGGATAGGGACGATAGGATGAAATCAGTAAGTACAAATAAAGATAATTGGATAAATCTACGATAAGAAAGCACTGCTAAATCTTTCTCATTGAGATTTGAAATATTCATTCATCGGCACCCTGGAGTTGTCCAATTCATCAAGCACCTCGCAGGTTTCAGCCGATGTGAGATGAACTGCCTTCTCTCATCAGTTATCCAATTTATCTTTAAAACGACACTAATGACAATAATTTATGCAGCGTCAAGGCAAGTTCTTCAACATAATTGCACTTGGTAACAACTATGGCAAATTTAGGCCAGCACACGTTGTTTGGCCTGGAAATTTCAAATTTTAATCATAAGGAATCTTCCCTCGAGTCTAAAAAGCCAGAGATTGCGCTGCTTCTACAAACAAGAAATTTAAATGACGCTCCATATTCATCAAGTGTTCTTAAGACACTAATGTTTTCTGAGCCAACCATTCTGTCTAGGGTCGATGGGAAGACGGGACGACTTCATAAGAATGATTTGAAAGAAAAATGGAACATTTAATACCTTCGATTTTCTTCTATCGTTCAATACATTTTTAAAGATAAAAATTATTGTATTGCAAATGGTTAATATGTACTGTTCGATAATTGCCAGGAAACTAATTACAGACGTAAAACATATCTATCGCTTTATTTTAATTGCAATAAAAATGTTTTGAACCTGTATGAGTAAACATGCGATAATTATACGCATTGATTATATAAGTATAATATATTTTAACAACAATATATATTTTTTCACTAATATATTTTAAATTATTTCTTCAATTTTAGACTAAAGTAATCAAATGTACACCGGAATAGTAAAACTCCATTACGAGATCTGCAATTACTCTGATCTAAAAACAAACGCCAGCTTATACCACAAGAGCGAGTGCATCATTATTCAAGAATTTAAGTAAACGTATCTATGGTAATTCACCAGATGCTGATTGCTTTCCGCCCAGCGTCTGAAACTGGACGGCTGAGACCACGCATCCGCTTTCATCTCTACGCGCGTAATGTGCAAGCCATTGTTGCTCTCTACATAGACGTTGTCTCTAAATTACCAGATGCTCCTATACTTGCTTCAAAAATTGGCTTTCCATTAATGACTCTTTAATTGGAGTAAAACGTTTGCTTGGTTTCCTTCAGTTTTCCCTCCAGGCACGCTTCAGCTCTATAATGATGAATAAAATTGCCAAATATTAACATTTTTTTATGTTTTGGCCTCCGTAAAATAATTAATTAATTATTTTCAAAAAATAATAAATATTTATAACGTTAATTCTACTGTGGTTGAAAGAACCTTTGATGATTCCTTAATTATATTATCAAGATGACCTCTACAGTATCATAATTCATAAATTTATTTGTCGAATTCCCTATTCATTCTTTCCATCACTGTAGAATTTACGCGTAGCAGGATGTCAAATACTGCAACGATTACTTTTTTTATTACAAATTCTGCAAACGGTTTCAGAAAAGAATACAAGTAAACAAATGTAAACTTTAAACAATAAAATATAAAAATTGAGACCAGCACAATATTTCAATAGAAATACTAAATGATCAAGTAAATATCCAACATAAATAATAAAGATAGTGGAATAGTCCCCAAACAGTGCTAGCACCGTGTCGTCGCGCCAGTCGCATGCCATGAACACAAATTTCAATCAAACTAAACCTGGCTTACTTCTACATTCGATAATTTTCGGTAGTTAGGACTGAAGACTACCTCTCAAAATCTGCGGCTGCACATATTAGCTTGCTAGATTTGACTAGAAACTTCTTATTGCCGACAAAGAATGTGGGATGCAAATGCCGTTCTATTGAAAGACTCACGTCATGTAATTCAGATATCAACAAATTAAAAGCATGAGGGATATCCAAACAGAAGTGCGATAGTTTGCCGAACTGTTCGACTTGAAACTTGCGGAGCCAAGTTACGTAAGTTGCAATGGGTGGTCAATGCAGACGCGTCTCCCTGCATGAAGTTGGCAAATTTACTGAACCTCATGCCACTAATTGCTACCGAATCCTTGGCTCTTGAAGTGTCGCAGCTTCGCTTGAAACGTTGTTTGGCCTGGAAATTTCAAATTTTAATCTTAAGGAATCATCCCTCGAGTCGTAATAAGCCAGGGATTGCGCTGCTTCTACAAACAAGAAATTTAAATGACGCTCCATATTCATCAAGTGTTCTTAAGACACTAATGTTTTCTGAGCCAACCATTCTGTCTAGGGTCGATGGGAAGACGGGACGACTTCATAAGAATGATTTGAAAGAAAAATGGAACATTTAATACCTTCGATTTTCTTCTATCGTTCAATACATTTTTAAAGATAAAAATTATTGTATTGCAAATGGTTAATATGTACTGTTCGATAATTGCCAGGAAACTAATTACAGACGTAAAACATATCTATCGCTTTATTTTAATTGCAATAAAAATGTTTTGAACCTGTATGAGTAAACATGCGATAATTATACGCATTGATTATATAAGTATAATATATTTTAACAACAATATATATTTTTTCACTAATATATTTTAAATTATTTCTTCAATTTTAGACTAAAGTAATCAAATGTACACCGGAATAGTAAAACTCCATTACGAGATCTGCAATTACTCTGATCTAAAAACAAACGCCAGCTTATACCACAAGAGCGAGTGCATCATTATTCAAGAATTTAAGTAAACGTATCTATGGTAATTCACCAGATGCTGATTGCTTTCCGCCCAGCGTCTGAAACTGGACGGCTGAGACCACGCATCCGCTTTCATCTCTACGCGCGTAATGTGCAAGCCATTGTTGCTCTCTACATAGACGTTGTCTCTAAATTACCAGATGCTCCTATACTTGCTTCAAAAATTGGCTTTCCATTAATGACTCTTTAATTGGAGTAAAACGTTTGCTTGGTTTCCTTCAGTTTTCCCTCCAGGCACGCTTCAGCTCTATAATGATGAATAAAATTGCCAAATATTAACATTTTTTTATGTTTTGGCCTCCGTAAAATAATTAATTAATTATTTTCAAAAAATAATAAATATTTATAACGTTAATTCTACTGTGGTTGAAAGAACCTTTGATGATTCCTTAATTATATTATCAAGATGACCTCTACAGTATCATAATTCATAAATTTATTTGTCGAATTCCCTATTCATTCTTTCCATCACTGTAGAATTTACGCGTAGCAGGATGTCAAATACTGCAACGATTACTTTTTTTATTACAAATTCTGCAAACGGTTTCAGAAAAGAATACAAGTAAACAAATGTAAACTTTAAACAATAAAATATAAAAATTGAGACCAGCACAATATTTCAATAGAAATACTAAATGATCAAGTAAATATCCAACATAAATAATAAAGATAGTGGAATAGTCCCCAAACAGTGCTAGCACCGTGTCGTCGCGCCAGTCGCATGCCATGAACACAAATTTCAATCAAACTAAACCTGGCTTACTTCTACATTCGATAATTTTCGGTAGTTAGGACTGAAGACTACCTCTCAAAATCTGCGGCTGCACATATTAGCTTGCTAGATTTGACTAGAAACTTCTTATTGCCGACAAAGAATGTGGGATGCAAATGCCGTTCTATTGAAAGACTCACGTCATGTAATTCAGATATCAACAAATTAAAAGCATGAGGGATATCCAAACAGAAGTGCGATAGTTTGCCGAACTGTTCGACTTGAAACTTGCGGAGCCAAGTTACGTAAGTTGCAATGGGTGGTCAATGCAGACGCGTCTCCCTGCATGAAGTTGGCAAATTTACTGAACCTCATGCCACTAATTGCTACCGAATCCTTGGCTCTTGAAGTGTCGCAGCTTCGCTTGAGCTGTTCAAACTAGGCGAGTTAGCGAACAACTTGCCCAGACTCGGACACAAGCCCTCGCACCGGACGTTCTCTCGACACGAACCGGGAGAACTGATACCGGTTATTCGTGCGCGACTACAACAAACTTCACAAGTCCACGCACAACGTCAAACATTTCACTAACTTCTAACTGCGCCCATCAAATGATCATCTGAAACTAGGAGCATTTAACTTGGAGTCACCTGCTGTTGGGACAGTAACTGACTTCCAGATAAGCGATGGAATGATTGCCAATCAGAAGGTAACGAAATCATTGCAGTCAACGAAAAAATGAAATTTTCTACGTCCCAAATTTCCCTCCTAAATTAAAACTAAAAAATCTTACTTTGTTCACAACAATTCAAGACTATTCTTGCTGTGGAAGCGATATCACGACCCCATGTGGTAACCATTACTGTCTTGACCAATTGTGTTCTTCAAGTGGTTGAGCATGAGAAGTTCAACTCAAGCCTCAAACCTCTCGGTTGTCTTATATTGTGCATAAGAAAGTTTTAAAGTTTGTTTCCTTGTCGCCTTAACTCATGGATTTAATAATGGGGAATTGAAAACAAACATAAATCAGCAACGAGATGTCGCTAACGGCGCCGTATCGCAATAAGGGCCGACGAGATAGCCTGCAGTGCCGCAGCGCGACTCCCACACTGCAGGGTAAATCCGAATTAAATCGCCAGTCTCAAATGAAACTGTAACTTCGCCGACGCTCAGAGTGAGCTTCTGTCCTTAAAGATAATTAGAATTTTTTCGGAATCTACTTTTCTTTTCGTAGCGCAAGAAGTGCTTCGAAATTATTCTAGCTTCTCTGGTTTCAATATTAACTTACACGTGCCTCACGTTCCTGTTACGTTCCTGTTACGTTCCTGTTACGTTCTTGTCACGTTCCTGTTACGTTCCTGTCACGTTCCTGTTACGTTCCTGTCACGTTCCTGTCACGTTCCTGTCACGTTCCTGTTACGTTACTGACACGTTCCTGTTACGTTACGCTCACGTTCCTGTCACGTTCCTGTTACATTCCTGTTACGTTCCTGTTACGTTCTTGTCACGTTCCTGTCACGTTCCTGTCACTTTCTAGTATCACGGTCACCGATGTTTAACGAGATACAAATTATAATGAATACAATGCATCACGACTCACGGGCAGATGTCCACACATTCGAGCCAAGGCCTCCAATTCGCCTGCTATCCTATAACTGGACACACCACAATTACATGCTCGAAGTCCCTTGCCAAGCAAGATTTGCGATGGTACAAAAGATCCCATGGGATTCTATATACATTCTATTTTGTTTTAAATCTTTTTATTTCGCTTACAATTTTATTCCAAAATTTGCACGAGAAAAATTTCAAACCTACGGAATTTTTAAAATTATTTGGAATTCTGACGAAATGTCTGAAGCTTAAGAAATTAAAATTAATTAAGCGCGAAAAAATCTTGCCTGTACAGATACATTGAATCTCGATCCAATTAGTCGCATCTGTTTAGAAAAAAGTTCATTTGTGTTCTCTCATTGTACTGGTCACATTCAATCTACTTCAGGCGCGCGTCTTGAAAGACTCCGCTCTTCTTGGAGCACAGCGGGATTGCTGGAGCTCATTATGCTCACCCTGGTCATAATGACGAGCTTTTGCCAAGCCTTAAGATTGCCTTCGCCAGCAATCTTTCTCTGGTGAACTAACACCACCACGCATCTGTCCCACCGACGGCGTCTTCCACCAAGATTATTCGGTCGAGATAGCTTGGTGCTTGGCGATGCCATATTGAACTTCTTCTGCTTCTCGAGTCTGGGCGAGATGTACAATATGTCTTGCTAGCGTTTGGCATGTAGTGACATTGCTCCTTGAGCCATTTATTCTTTAATTTGACAATGTTATTGTTGGGATCCTAGTTTAATCAAATAGCAAATAGCATGTTGGATAATTATTATCATACATGCCAATGTGTATGTAAAAGTGTGTAATACGTGCCAATTTCAAATACACTTCAAACATTTTTTACTCATTTCAGTCTTTTATTAGGCATTGAAGTCGGCAAATAATATATATATATAACCGGGTAACAATCTTGAATTTTAAAGGGCAACAACCTTGTCGAATTTTTCATGACTGTCTTGCCCATAGTTGGCACATGATCTGTCTGACGTGTTGATAAGTAGGAAAATATTTCCCGTTATTGCATAGCTTGACGGAATCAATGAACTTTTGCCCACGCGTGACTGATCGATCATCGATGTGTTCCTCGAGTTTTAGATCAATTTTCTTTACTTAATTCTATGGATTAATTAAATTTTCGCTCATATTCTTTATGAGTTAGTTATGTATTCTTACAACGAAGGTTGAACTATATATATATACTATGTTGGAGCTAGTAAAAATTTAAAAATCTTCAAGAATTTAGGACTAAACTTTGTAAGCAGGGCCAATCAAAGGCACTTATCAGTAAATCGTCTCAATGTATATCACGTAGATAATAATTTTGTTTCCAATTTCTTAAATGTAGCAGCTCTAATCAATAGCTATACTATTAACTTTTGTAAATTTTGTGTAACTCAAAATTGCGTTAAAGAATCAATATGGCCGTAGAACCGCCGTAAATTTCATTAACTCGGCCAACAATCAGGCTCAACTCTGAAATTTATCCTTAGATGAATAATGCAAAGGAAAGAAAGAATGCTTGTGCTTCATTTTTCGTCCGAGACTGGAAAATGTATCCCTCAAATAATGCTTATATCCGACATGAATCTCTTAAGTTTGTCTATTGCAGCTTTTGAATACAAATTCGTGCCGTTGTTGGTGTCGAGAATGTAGGCGCCAACGCCGCTTCGTTAGCGACAGAAGCTCGAACTTCTGCATCCATAATTCCATACAAGAGGAGGCGTCCGATGGAAAATTTTGCTGGAAAAATAGCTTCGCGTAGCTCCGTCCCAGCTGTAGGGATGAGGATGCCGGGAGTTTCGTCCCAGCTGTAGGTATGAGGATGCTGGGAGTTTCGTCCCAGCTGTAGGGATGAGGATGCTGGGAGTTTCGTCCCAGCTGTAGGTATGAGGATGCTGGGAGTTTCGTCCCAGCTNTACTATCATAAAATGTATTCGTTGTTTACTATCATAAAATGTATTCGTTGTTTACTATCATAAAATGTATTCGTTGTTTACTATCATAAAATGTATTCGTTGTTTACTATCATAAAATGTATTCGTTGTTTACTATCATAAAATGTATTCGTTGTTTACTATCATAAAATGTATTCGTTGTTTACTATCATAAAATGTATTCGTTGTTTACTATCATAAAATGTATTCGTTGTTTACTATCATAAAATGTATTCGTTGTTTACTATCATAAAATGTATTCGTTGTTTACTATCATAAAATGTATTCGTTGTTTACTATCATAAAATGTATTCGTTGTTTACTATCATAAAATGTATTCGTTGTTTACTATCATAAAATGTATTCGTTGTTTACTATCATAAAATGTATTCGTTGTTTACTATCATAAAATGTATTCGTTGTTTACTATCATAAAATGTATTCGTTGTTTACTATCATAAAATGTATTCGTTGTTTACTATCATAAAATGTATTCGTTGTTTACTATCATAAAATGTATTCGTTGTTTACTATCATGAAATGTATTCGTTGTTTACAATAATAAAATGTATTCGTTGTTTACTATCATAAAATGTATTCGTTCTTTACTATCATAAAATGTATTATATTATATTAGCAGTGTGATGATTAGAATGTCGGTATGAAGGGAAATGACATGATATAATTCCAAAATTTATTTCAAATGTTACATTTTTCCCTCTAGAAAATTTCTCTATCCTGCTGAAGTTGAAAAATCATGTTCATGAATATTTCAATATTTTCATGTTTTTCATTAAATGCTGCATCTGCGATACTGAGCTAAGATTCAACACATTTCGAAAACTTATAACGCAATATTGTGAACCTATTGTAACTATATTCAGTTCACATTAAGAAAAATGAGTGGAAAAATGTCCAAATATAGATGTACATATTTCTTCTTTTTTTTTGTAGTCGTCCTGACTCAGGTTGACACAGTAAAAAGTGAAATATTTCTGCGTGCGCCCTCTGCTTGTGCTGATGGCACTAAACTGCATCATAATGTGGACAATGGCCCATTAATTTTTATGGAAGCTCCACGTGTTCTTTGACCTTTGGCAATCTCCGAAGCTTGCATATCGTTATTTTTGCAGCTTTGAATCTTATGAAAAATTTTGCGAATTTAATGACCCATGCAATCTCTAAACCTATTTTAAAAATTGCTGAAAATTTTTAAATCCACCTTTGGAAACTTAGACATTCTTTTGCCTTTGCTCATGAATTTTAAACTTAACGTTTCTCGCTCATGCTCAGACATTTTGAATGGCTTGCTAAAAATACGTAAGCTTGATTTCGCTTTGAAATTTCAATTCCGAGAAATTTTTCTGACAATAACCCGCGTTTTATTATTTTTAAATAATGGGCTCGTGTTTTCAACTGCAGTACGATTGATCAGTAGGAAGTGGATATTACGTACGCAATTTTTGCCTGCTTTGGAGATATTGTGTACCTAACCCTGGAACCTGACTCTGATGTAGAAAATGCATTCACTAATACTCCTTTTATAGAAACCATTGATATTTACCTCAACTGTTTGTTTAAAGATGCTAATGAACTAATCATTGACCTCAGAATTTTCAAATCTATTGAGTTATCGGCTATGAACTCCTTTGTTGTGGGTAATTGGTGGAAAATTTTACATAACAAGTTGCAGGTATTTGGTGAAAATTTTTACAAAAGGTCCTGGGTTTGGCATTGGTCATCTCCAAGCTCCTAACTTTACGAACACTTTTATAAATAAAGCGTGGTAATTCTGACTTTATTTTATACAATAATATTGAACATAGCTTATGTGCAGGAGTTGAGACGAATAAGAACGTGTGTTGAAGCGATGTTGGGTATGTAAGACGCGGTTGTTTCGTGACGTGTTGTTTACATTGAACGTTGACGAGCTTATCGCGATTGAAATTCCACCAGTTGAGGAATTTGGGATCACGTCCAGGGGTAAGCTTAACTGTGCGCGATGTCTGCCAATATGAGGACCTTAAAATACACGCCAAAATGTTGTTCTGCAGTGGTGACCGTCACGCCAGTACAGTCTGCTGCTATCTCCGCAGATGTAAGTAACGGCCCCGACCGTCGGAGTCAGAAATAACGGCCGTTCGGAACTTCTAGACGTTCATGCCGCTACAACTCCGATATAATAACGACAGAAAGCTACGAGTAACCACCGTAATTTGCTTATTTTTCGGTCAACATTCATTGCTACGGTTGTGACTTCGCCGTGAGACAACGCGAGAGGCCAAGAGACGTCAACGGTTAAAACGCCGGCAATGAAAATATTCAATTTTAAGAGCACTAGCAACAATTATCATCGGTACGGTCATCAATACAATATGCGGTCACAGTTATCGCCAGTAGCGGTACGGTCACGATCTCCAACAGCATAAATACGGCAATGAGCTTGTAGTGACACCATCGACGAGGAAGACTCCACCACTATTCAGAAGTACGGTCGTTATAAAATAATCTACGGCCAGACTGACCGTGATACAACTACATCAGACACGGCAGCTACGGAGAAAGAACGACTGCGTGTAGCGGGGATGCACGCGGTACGGCCGCTAACGTGTGCGTGAAGTACGGTCTTTTACGGTTCAGTAAGTTTATTTATATATGATATCTCATTATTCATATTGATATTGTTTATTAATAATTTTTCATATTCTTTATAATGATCGTCTTATGAATGTTTCGTGGTTGCACTTTATAAAGCGCATGTCATGGACCAATCATATAATATTCTGTCATGGCCGCCATATGAGAAAACAAGTTCAAAGAAATACTTCAATAGAAGAAAGTTTTCTTAAATTATCTTTCCACCTAAGGCACTATATATTATGTACATATATGCCTTTGCGTTCTAATGAGTTGGCGTTGACATTAGCTGACGCGTTTGTTATAAAACTCCACTGTTTGATAACAACTTGTTTTATTAGAAGGAAAGATATATTTAGCGGTATCAGCGTTTATATATTAGGCTGTATAGGCCTGTCAGCGATTTTTGACATTGCATAACAGTCACAGCTTGTTGAGGTCTCGAACTCGCAACTCGCTACTCCAATTTTATGTGCTAACCGCCCGGCCTCCTCGCCGATTCTGACCAGAAACTGGGGGCAAGAATGAAAAAAATTCTATCGATTAATGAACATATAACCCAACTATAATAAATAGATATGAGAAATAGAAACACGGTATAAAGGTTTGCTAGTAAAGCACCGAAATATTGTGTGAACTGCTATAGGCGGCTTACGAACAACTACACGAGTCTTAAAATCTCCTCCAAAAAGTAAATTACCTTCCCTATACAAAAGGTCTGATCAGCATGTAAACTATGAGAACGCATAGAAAATAAACTAGTTAGAGATAAACAATAAATGCGGTTAGTTAAAAATTTTTACATAAAAATCTTTGGCATTATACATTAATCTCTGACATTAACTTGGCGATTTGTCAATATTTTGAAAGACTTATAACCAAATCTTTAATAGTCGAGGAAAATTTATGTGTCCCACTAACCGCATCAAAAAATTTGAATGCCACAATAGAATTTAAAATAGATTTGTAAATGAATTTTTCTGGAAGATTACATGCCCGAAGACGTATCACGGTAGTATTTTATTTCCAGGGTCAGGCATTTTTTGTTCATAGGCGTCTGCTCTTCCAATTTTGTGAAGACTTGATCAAAAAAAGATAACTCAGTACTCATTGCAGTGAGTGACAGAGAGCGCATTTTCTCGTCGACGAAAACTCAAGGTCACGGACAGACGGACAGACAGACAGACAGACGGACGGACGGACATGGCGAGCACAATAGTGCATTTTTTCCATAAATGAGAAAATGCGCTAATAAGTGGAGTCAGGGCAAGAAAATTAGTCTTCCTGTGCCATATTTTGTCCACACCAAGTCCTGTCTTCATTTCAACCATTGTTTTAATCATTAATTGGAATTTCGTTATTGCGACATCCGCTATATTGCCGGATGGCCTTTTCTCAGAATCTCGACTTCATGAGCGGCTCTTGCTAAATGACTGACAACATTTCTCGCATGTTTTTACGATTTTCCGCAATATTTTAACATCTTCTTGATATTAAACCTTAATTACACAATGCCAGCTCGACACTCGATATAGTCCGATTCCAACTTGACCAACAATTTTTCAAGCTCACTATTGTTTCGTTACTCGCCCGTACAGAATGCAATGGAATGCATTGTTTTCAATGAAATAATTATCATCACTGGCTGCAGTGTCCAGAGACTGCGTTAGCCACTGTGATCTACTTAGCAATCGCCGCTGTTGATCTACTTATCAATCGCCGCTGTGATCTACTTATCAATCGCCGCTGTGATCTACTTATCAATTGCCGCTATGATCGACTTAGCAATCGCCACTGTGATCTACCTTGCAATCGCCGCTGTGATCTACTTAGCAATCACCGCTGTGATCTACTTAGCAATCACCGCTGTGATCTACTTTGCAATCGCCGCTGTGATCTACTTAGCATTCACTGCTGCGATCTACTTTGCAATCACCAATGTGATCTACTTAGCAATCACCGCTGTGAACTACTAAGCAGTTGCCACTGTCATCTACAGTGGCAACTGTACCAACTTTTGTAAACAGCAGGATGTAAACAGCAGATAGAGCGTAAACAGCAGATAGAGTGTAAACAGCAGGATGTAAACAGCAGGATGTAAACAGCAGGATGTAAACAGCAGGATGTAAACAGCAGGATGTAAACAGCAGGATGTAAACAGCAGGTAGAGTGTAAACAGCAGGATGTAAACAGCAGATAGAGTGTAAACAGCAGATAGAGTGTAAACAGCAGGATCACTTGATAGACACTATGATCCATCAAGTAATGGATCATAGTGCCGCAGCTCATCTGCATTTTGTGTAGCAGATATTCTTCAGCGTCTGATTATGTTATTTAGCTCTTAACGCCGTCTATAATGTTGTACGGCATGAAGACGCTAGTCAGCAATTAGCTATCTTGACTACATTCTTTTGTACTGGGAGCTTATCCTATATAATTATATAAATCTACGTTTTTTATCTACATTGAAATTAGTTGGCAGACCCCTGTAAAGTAATTTTAGCCCGTCGGCAAGGGCGTTGGCCAACTTTTTACTTTATACTTCTTTAATGTGTTTGCAGACTGAAATTAAATTTTACAGTGTTCTATATCCTAATTATTTGCATTAATTACATATTCGTGTTAGATTAACGTGAAGACCATCTTTGATGGTACGCGGCCAAACTTAGAATATGTTACAGCGGTAACAATAGAAAATTTTATTCCCCTTCCCAAAAAAAAAAAAAACAATTTTTAGCGCATTTGCTCATTTATGGAAAAATGCCCTGTTATGCTCGTAATGTCCGTCCGTCCGTCCGTTCATCCGTCCGTCCGTCTGTCCGTGACTTCACAGTTTTCGTCGATTTTGAGAAAATGCGCTCTCTGTCACTCACTGCAGTGAGTACTGAGTTATATATTTTTATATCCTGTTCTCCAGGATCACGCGTGTCCTGCATATTGCACACTGCACAATGTATCTGTGGTCGTGAGCATCTTGAATTTCAGATTTGGTGCTGGCTCAGGTGTGAAGAGAGCGAAATATTTGAAAGATATTTAAAAAATATAACTCAGTACTCACTGCAGTGAGTGACAGAGAGCGCATTTTCTCGTCGACGAAAACTTGAGGTCACGGACAGACGGACGGACAGACGAACAGACAGACAGACAGACGGACATGGCGAGCACAATAGTGTATTTTTGCCATAAATGAGAAAATGCGCTAAAAAGGATGCACAGCCGAATGTCGTGCATTCAAATCATTTGTTAACGAATGTACGAATCAATAGGTAATGAGGAACATTACCTCAATAGGGTCATGTTAATACCAATAAATTATCCAAGAAAATTACAACAAATGGTTACAGGGGCGATTATACTGTAATTATTTTTACAAAGGAATTTAACCTGATGTAACATTAGATTTAACCTGATGGATTAGAGATGTGTATACAGTACCTCCATTTGTGGACTTGACCGAATGGAAACAAAAATCGATCAGTATATGAAGCGATCAAGTTTTTTAATGAATAAATTAGAATAATTCAGGACTTAATTTTAATATTAATTGCTCCACCTACAATTAAGGCTGAATAGAAGACCACCGCAACAACGAACGACCAGCTGATGAACATCGAGTTTATCGTTGGGACTTAACTTTTTCCGTCTAACAATTCGCTTGAGGGACTAACTGCATCACTTGAGAAATATGACCACCAGTTATTCATTCCCAAAGCACTTGATAATTGTATGATACGCGTCTTATATTCTTTATAACTCAGAAACTTCAACATCGATTGCGTTCAACAGCTGCCCAAATTATTGGCTCAATAATTATAACACTCACTTTCACTTTTCCTCCCTATAAAGTCGGCTCGTATCTACTCGGTAAGCTCCAAAATATTCAGTGAGATAATTCCTGTGACAAAAGACTATTTTCGTTTGTAACGAGAATCATCGTTATGCAAATTAATGTTGGTTATGATTATAGTCGAGACGTACACCAATATATTCATCTTGCGCCGGCAATTTTAATCTGTCAAGTATTGCCCATATTTCTCTGTGTGCTTCTTAGCAAAGTGCCCTACTTAAAAATATAATTAAAGTTGAAAGTTTGAGACTGTCACTTTTTGTTCGCGGGAACATGTTTTTAAACACTATTACGTCATTCTTCGAGTAATTCATATTAATTATTGCAGCTTGAACTATTGGTCTATGATGCCCGTAAAATAGCTTTGGATATATTTCCAAAACTAATTTCAATCGCACTGAATTTGACTCATTGTCTCTCAAGTGTTTTTCTCTGGAGCTTCGATGGTACAATTAGGTAATTATACCAACGTCAAGCGGCTTGATTTCATTTTTTAGATATGCGATAATGTTTTTAGTTTCTTTTGGAGTTACGTGCGTGCACATTCCAACCAAAGGCATTTTAAAACTGAAATATCATTGAATCGTTACTTGCAGAGGTATCTGATTTTTAGCGCATTTTCTCATTTATGGAAAAAATGCACTATTGTGCTCGCCATGTCCGTCTGTCTGTCTGTCCGTCCGTCTGTCCGTCCGTGACCTCAAGTTTTCGTCGACGAGAAAATGCGCTCTCTGTCACTCACTGCAGTGAGTACCGAGATATATTTTTTTATAGTTGATGAAGGCTTGGGTGACCAAGGCACCCACCAGCCTGATCTCTGTCAGCAAGCTATCTGCTGAATATTACAGTACGACATGATTCCATAGCCTCATGTCGTACAAAGCACGTACAAAGCAAACTCAATTGAGCGGCGTGAAGGACGTGGTGAATATCATAGCGCGTTGCAGGATATAAACATTATATCGCTTTATTCTTAGGTTACTGAAATCACCAATGGTTAAAAATTTTGATCTATTGGCAGTTTAAATACTTTATTTCAATTTAGCGCTTGAAGTTAAATGAATGAATTCAAGAATCAACAGCGATGCCAGTTATATCAGAGATCCAGTCGAGGTAGTGGGTGACGCGGGTGTAAACAACCGGGACTCCGGTTTCGCAACCGGTGCTGGAGCCGTAGGATACAATGCCGCGGGTGTAGGTCTGGCCTCCGTCCACATAGTTCATTGGTCCACCGGAGTCACCCTGGAATAAAGGGAATGGATTTAGGCGGTCATGAGAAAAGTACCGTGATCGTATCTGTATCATATATCTAGAGTCTCAATTTATTACCCTGCTTGTAATGTTGAAATAGAATATAGTAACTTACAAAATTTTTATTCCAGCATCATCGCCATTCGAGCATAACTAAATAAGTACGTTGGATATGTGAATTAGAGACCCGTTCTTTGAGTGCTCCGCAAGCCACGCTATATCTGAGTTTTTACGAAAAGTTTGAATTTGAAACTAACATCGCAAGGTCCTTTGTCGCCGGTCGAGTCGGTACAGATGACGTTCGAAGTCACGAAGAGACCATAATTGTCGCGGCAGACCGCGTTGTCCAGGACCTGCAAAACGACCTGGAGCAGCACGTTGCTGGTGGAGCTTTGACCTGGTGAATTTAGATTCGAAACATCAGTGTACCGATAATCAGCACCCCCTTTGACTGATATACTAACATTTTTCACGCCATTCTGATGTCGTCTTCGAAATGTTCTGTTGCAGGTCATAATAGCAGAGATATTGACTTCAAAATAAATTCTGCAGCATCTGATTGACAAAAGAAATACATAATGTACTCATTTTTCAATTTGTTAGAGTCTCACCGTCAGAAATGCTGCCCCAGCCAGTAACGATGACTTCAGTTCCAGCTACAAGCTCGGGAGCGCTCAAAGAGGGCAAGCACACTGGTGCGATATAATCTGGAAAATGAGGTAGATTTCGAGTCTACATGATAACTACATAATGCATAGAAATGCTAAAACTTACTTTTTTTGACACCAATATAAGGTATGTATGTACTGGTACAGTTTTCTTATACAATAATATTGAACCATTGACATGCAGTCTCATTGCCCACGTTGGAGATCTGGGTTTAATAAGGCTGTTAAAGTTGAGAGACAATTAAAAAAGATAATTAATATTTCATCGTAAACTTATACTACCAGCTCAAACAATGAACGGCAAGTGAATCTGCTGTTAAAAATTTTTTTACTTATGTTATCTTTTTTGACAATGAAATTTCGCGTAAATAGACATGTCATATATTAAAAGAATCGTATTAAATCGAATTTTTGAAGCAATGTAGTAAGCGAACGAACGTCCCTCACATGCGTCTCTCCACGACGCACGTTGTTGCGTCCTGTTAGACAGAGACTCGATTGTACGATACAATACGACGTACATTTTTTACCTCCTGCTCATTAACCTTGATAAGAAAAAGAAAAAAAAAATAATTTTTTAAATATAGTTTGAGTAATTGGCCTCTGGTGATTCCAAACTAAATTATTACGTTGAGTGCGGTAAGACCCACCTATGCTGCCAGATGGCCTAAAAAATGTCTAATTAATAAGCGAAAAAGGCCAATAATTCAAAAAATACTTGTAAATTTGTAGGTTCCGGTGCAAAATTTAAATTTTCATTTTTTCCGGACTAAAATTTAACAAGGTAGTACTGCCATCACAATTTTTTGCCGACAAACGCAATAAAAAACTAAATCGCAGAATTTGTCCGGAAAAAGGCCCTGCAACCCACCGGTCGGTCGTGTCGCACTCAACGGTGCCCAGACCCAATAAAAATTTACAGACGCGGACGCTTCTGATTTAGATTACAAGAACCTGGGGCGACTCTAAATTTACGGACACGTCAGCTTCTGAGTACCAGAAGCTGGGGACGACTCTAAATTTTCTTAGAGGAGTGACTGCAGTATATCAGCCGACGCTAATCTCACCAGACCAGACGAGAGGCTCGGGTAGGCGGATGACAGCGATGTCGTTCCTGACTAATATGCTGCCATAATTTTCGTGGATTATGAAATTCATGGAAGTCATGGACACTTGGGAAGGCTCGTTCTGCTGGAGATTGTGAGCACCGGCGACCACCACTACTTTCCTAGCACTGTTAAGGCAGGAACATTAGAACAATTATTCTAGAGATTGTTTCCCTCAACTACAAGCTTCTATATACCTACAGTAAAAAATTTGGTCGAATATTTCAAAAATGCATTGAACTCGAAATTTTAAATTAATATCGCGTTATATAAATAATAAATGTTGACGCCTGAAGAAGCACTGGCAACATCACATCTATGGACTTCTAAGCTAAATCTCAGTTTCAAAGATGAGTGTTCCATTATTCAATGTTAATATTGAATCTTTCCTTCGGCATGCCAATAGCTGACCAATATGCGACATAAATTGTGATGATTGCCTATCAAATATCATTCATATGAAGTATTTCAGAGAAGAACATTCTTATGAAGTATTTTAGCAACCAACCATGATTTAGACACGGATGCGTTTCGCCTGAAATGATTTCATATTACTAAAGCAGATATTGTTAAGAAGTGAGGAAAAAATCAAAAATTTTCAATGTGTGGAAATTACGTTTTTCTTTCATAATTTTAACATCTTTGCCTCAAAACATAATACAAGTTAATTCTAGATGATGGACACCCAATATAATAAATTCGTATTTATTTAGGTATGAATTCAATATGAATAATTTATGAACCAAAGGAACGAGAAAGATTCAATTTTTTACATATTTATTAATGTTTACTATGTTTTCCTTGTGCTGCACGGCAAACATCTAAACGGTAGCCAACTCGTCCCACACACGAGAAAGCATATCTTCTGTTACGGAGTTAATTGCTGGTAGAAGCGTGACGTAAACAGAGTTGCTGGTAGAGGCGGGACGTAAACAGAGTTGCTGGTAGAGGCGGGACGTAAACAGAGTTGCTGGTAGAGGCGGGACGTAAACAGAGTTGCTGGTGAGGCGGGACGTAAACAGAGTTGCTGACAGAGGCGAGACGTAAACAGAGTTGCTGGTAGAGGCGGGTCGTAAACAGAGTTGCTGGTAGAGGCGGGACGTAAACAGAGTTGCTGGTAAGTTGCTGGCAGAGGCGGGACGTAAACAGAGTTGCTGGTAGAGTCGGGACATAAACAGAGTTGCTGGTAGAGGCGGGATGTAAACAGAGTTGCTGGTAGAGGCGGGACGTAAACAGAGTTGCTGGTAGAGAACTCTAACGGCCTTTTCTGCAACTACCGCCACCGCCCAATTCGCGTTTCAATTGGTTAAAAATTTGATTTTTTATTTCCATTGGTGTATAAATTATTCATTTGAATTTATACCTGAATAAATACGAATTTATTGTATTTTCCTGATTGTATTTACTGATTTTTTCCATATTGATTTTTAATTTCGTCTCAGTAAAATTTTGCATAAATTACAGCTGAAATCTAATCATCTGTTATCTAATTTTAGACGCATCCACCCGAAAGTCATGAATGTTGAAAATTCTTTTACAAAAAATTCTAGAAAAAAATATGTCATATCTCTAGAATAATTATTAAAGTCTTCTTTTAAATAATAACTAAATGTTTTTTGTTGATATCCTCACCCGTCCATGCAGTGCGCAGCTGTCAGAATCCATTGGTCATCAATGATGGAGCCGCCGCAGAAGTAAGCGTCGTCGATGAAGAGGGCGACCATCCAGGGGTAGGAGTGCGGCCATGCCTCCTGGCCTCCCGAGATGCGGTCTTTGAAAGGAACGACACCGCAGCCAGAAACTGGCGAAGACATGTTAGATTAAATGATGCCGATGATTAATTACTTCCCTATCGTTGCAACAGCCTACTCAAACATAAGACTCGCTGGAATAATAATACATGAATTCAATACTTCTTTTCATGATAACCTTCAGTAATAGTTACTTCATTGAATTCACTGATTCTGCGGTCATTGTTAAAGATAAACTAGAAGGAACTAAAATAGAATTTAAACAGTGGAAGGATAGAACTAGTTTCGGCATATACAAATAAGGTACGAGTACGGCATGTTCTAATGACGCTCTACGAAAGTATTGAAGTTTTCGAAACAACCAATTCATGCAGAATTATATACCATCGAAGAATTATTTCACATTTCCGAAAAGTTTACTTGTTTAGGAGATGAGCTATATTGAATTTATCGAGCCCAATCATGCTTCATTTAGAACACAACGATGCACATACAAAGTCTGGTACCGGGGATGTACTCTCTTGGGGCGTTGGACTCTTAATAATAATTATTAGGTTTCATAATAATGATTAAGACTCTTTATAATTTGGCTGAATATAAGGTACATGTTGAATGGTTCTTATCTAGAGCAGCTTAAACTTAGCACAACTGAAGCCTTCTTATTGCAGTATCACATCAACAAACGTACCCAGTCTGGTGCCGGGGGTGTAGACTCTGGGGACGTAGGACTCGATGACCTGCTTGTAGGGCGCGGCGTGCACGTTGGGGGAGACGGTGAGGTGACGTGGGGTCCAGCGCCACTCCGCACCCGCCGCGGGGTTGCCCGCCTGGTCAAAAATTAACATTACTTCTGACATTGATCTAAGCTCTATACAACCGTAGCGTGTGTACAAGCATGGACAAAAAATCAATATGAGAGACAATCACGGAGAGATACATGAAGCGAGTAAACTACACGACGCAGTCCGTTCTGACGATCACACACCGGACGAGGAAGCAACCCTCTAATTCTTCTACCTGAGCAACCTCCACCTCTTTACCATTCGCCCCAATATAGTGAAGCATTTAACGTTTATTTCACACGCGGGACAATTAACAAAATTTACTGAATGTTTGTCATCGTACCGATAAAGAAATTAAGAATAAAAGATTAAATACCAGGTTAATTAATTAATAGTTTTGCGCAGACCATTAACTGAAAAACGTACAGCTTTGGCTGCGAAGAACACAGCGGCAACGACGGCTGTCTTGATGAACATTTTCATGTTGAAATCTAATACTCAATTTCTTACAGATCAGCCGTCGATCATTTATATAGACGAAGCTTTTCACTCGAGGTATCGAACAGGCCCTCAATTGTTCCGTAGTTCCCATATAACTGATCATTCTTAGATAAGACTATTTTAGTCATCCTGATTTGCACGCTCTTGACAATTATCAAGTTCACCAGCTGCTCGAATCACCGGCATATCAAACCCGCTTATACAGACTAATACTCACCATACATAAATTTTTTTGTAGGAGCCTTCCATTCCCAACAAACACGCAGAATATTTATCGATTTTTCCTCCATAGATAAACTGTTGCAGATTAGAACAGAGATCGGTAAATTCTAAGAATGCTGCAATGAGGCATTTTATTTAATGGATGTATATAACTATGCGTAATAATTTAATTTTCATACATTAGTATAATTGCATATGATTGGGTTGCAATATTCAATTTGTATAACGAGTTTTACTCGTGAAATGTCATCATGCAGATAATAATAATTAACTTCATAAATTTTAATATATAAATTGGTTACTGAAATTTTTCTATTATAGTTTAATTTCAAATTACACACTTTTTCCAGCAACCACGAATAATTTTGTTTGCAGCTCTAATCATCGATCAAGGAACTATAGCTTTTCTAAACGTCTTGCCGAAAACCATGTACATTTTCAAAATAAAATACGGTCCTGTTGCTCAAATTGAAAATCATAAACTCTCGTCATAATTTTTAATGCCGTGCGAAGTATATTATTAGAAAATTTCATTAGAAAGAGCAGTAACGTTAAGACTATATTTAGCTTTCAAGTCGTAAAACTCTTGAACTAAACTACGATCACTCATGCGCCCGGGAACATATTCATCGTTTATCACAACACTTGCGGAACCACAAAAGCGGCGCTTACAGTTGCAGCTTTCACACATTGCGACAAATACCGCGCGCGTCAAAAATGCCGCGGCAGTATTTACCGCGTAATCTTTCGTACGGGGCGGTTTTTAACGCTAGTATCTTTGTCTTCCAGTGCTCTTCTCCGCAAGTGGTCCTGACTGTGTATTAATGGCTTCTCAGATGAAAGGAAAGAAGGCTCTCCTTTTATACATGCTGTATAAAAGACAGCAAAGGAAGAAAAGAAGGCGGTGCTGGATTCACAATATAGTGAATTTAAGGCCGCAAGAAGGTGAATTTGCCACACTGTTTGGAAGGCAGCGTTGTTGGGGACTAATCAATAAATAAACATCATCTGACCCCGAACACTTGGCCAATGAGCGCAAATAAAAAGGATGAATAAAAACTGATAAATAAAG
Source organism: Hyalella azteca (assembly GCF_000764305.2). Lineage (NCBI taxonomy): Eukaryota > Metazoa > Arthropoda > Malacostraca > Amphipoda > Hyalellidae > Hyalella > Hyalella azteca. The sequence continues at coordinate 157,742 of NW_025932894.1, forward strand.
AACTATACTAATAAATGAACGATAAAGACAAGAATAAAAATTACAAAACTATAAACCGTGCGTCTTTCTAGCCCTTGCCTAATAATTCCTAATCACGTCCTATGTTCGGAGGCTCGCTCTGTGGTGGATCACATAGCAATGACAAGTTACATGACGGATCTACAAGAGGTGACTTAATAGTTCACTCAAAAAGCAAAATGACAAAACCGTAGCCTAACTATCTATGAAATTATTACATTGAAAGGCTATCCCTAACATCGTTTACAAACTTGTCATTACAAAATTAATTCACTACTCATTACATTCATTAACAAGAAGAATGAGTTTCATTATCCTTACCTCTTTTAGTAACTGGAGCTGCATACACCCTCGCCGACCCACTGTCTGTACCGCAATAGGTAGTGGTGTCGGCGTGAAAAACCGCCCAGTGTGAAAGATTACATTGAATACCATTGCTAGCTCAACGTCGCGGCAAATCTACCGCCGCAGTTTTATCAGGAAACACGTGGGCGTCAGGCGTCAAATTCTACGCCGTGTTTAAAAGCCGTCGTGTGTGAACAGCAGTGTGCATTTCTTATGTCCGCTAAAGTCCGACGGCAAATACCGTCGGATGCTGGCGGTATTTACTGCCCTGTGTGAATGGGGCCTTACACCATAGACCACATCAGCGCACCCATCATCACTTGTTACGGACGAAAAGCCCTCGACATTACTTGCTGACACGCCTTTGGTAATCAAATCATCTCTATTTATGTAAACTGCCGAGTTAACAGCTGAACGATCTAAAGATTCACGAAACTTACAATAATATTCTGGCTGTGACGCTCTTCGATCGGCCAACTTACCAACACGAGCACGTCTGTAACGTGAGCATTTCCGAAGAAAGTGCAAACCTGAGCCACAAATGAAATACTGCTTCAACCGGGTACGGCATTCACGACGTGCGTGACCGGCGCGTAGACAGTATTCACAAACATCGTCATCAGATTTGGAGCACCGGCCATCACGCACTGCACGGTCGCCTTTTCTTCCCCGAGGGTCTTTTGACTTGGCCTGGGCTTTCGAACAGTGAGGTCGAAGACGAGAATTATCGTGCTGACGAAAACTGTGGGATTCTGACGTTTGATGACTCTTACTTGATTGCGGTGTCACGGATTATCTTGCGTCGCCCGCAATCGATATTTTCCTTTAGAGTTACTTCGCTGTTAATCTGGAAATACGGCACCCATGTCCTTTTGAACTGGCGTAACGTGTCTTAGCATTTGCTTGGCAAAGAACCCTCCCTCAGCACGAGTCTCGAGAAAAACCATGTAAAATGATCTATATTTTCCTGGACAAAATCAAACTCTTCGTTTCGAAAAGGCGCAGAACAGTCTCTGCCATGACCACTTGCCATTTTCAAACGGATATAAACCTATAAATTGTTTGTCTTGCAAGCCTCTCACTTTCAACTCATAAGAATGTCCTAGGTTCAGAGCCCTGCTCCGTGGTGGATCACATAGCAATCAATTAACGTACCTCCACGGCAAGAACACTAGACACAATGATTGACTAAATACTGTTGGAGGTCACGGCTAAGGTGATTGAAAACATTGCAACTCAAAAATTATATACATAGCAATAAATTAAATTTATTTCCTCTACAGTGTGTACTCTGACGGTTCGCTCAAACGAAGGTGTTTGCCGTTGTTCTAGGATCTTTCCACTGTTGCTGTTGTGAGACGTCGATACATTCGTGTTTGATGTTATTGTAGTTGTTGCCCAGCGCCCGATCCCGACGTCACTGGTCCGGCCGAGGCTAGAGCCAACGAACAACCGCAGCGGGGCCCTTCAAAGGTCCAAGGTGTTATGGGGTGTTGGGGCAGTCGAAAAAGTTAGGCCCGTAATCCGGTGAGATATGAAAATAACTGTAAAAGTTGCTGATGTTGTTGATTACGCTTATGTAGCAGTTCAGAAGTATGCAGTGACCGGAGCAAAGTTGAGCCAGCGTCCGTCTTGCAGATCTTGGTAATGATTGTTGAGATTTTTCTATTTTTGGGAGTGGAGGAGGCCAACCGTTGAGCAGTACCGGTACGCGGTACACGGCGACCACGTAGCTCGGGCAGCGTTCTAGTGGAGGGTGTTCCTGGCTGTTATAAGGGTTGCACTGTTAATCTTGATTGATTCTTGACTGGCTAAACAGCATTGTTGTATTGAGTGTAAGAGTGTCTCTTGTTTTGCGATGTTGGTGGAGCGATCTTGTACTTTGTTGGCAGCCATGTAATGGGCTGAGGCAAGGCAGAGAGGCGGTCTGTGTGTTTCCTAACGGTGAGCATTTAATATTCGGAGTGGAGATATTGTTCGGCGGTTGTATTGAGGCAACCGGTTATGGTTCTCAGAGTTTTGAATTGTTTGGAGACGGGTGGTTTTGGCGGAAGAAGTGGCAGGAGATTAGGTTGGGCTGGCGTAGTCAATTATTGGGCGGCCGATGGGTTTTTATGTATGTAGTCGAGTTTTCTTAAATTGTCCATAGGAAGTGCCTAAGAGGGCTTTCAGTACGTTGCTGCGTTTTGAGGTTTTTTGAGGTGCTTTGGATATATAGTAATTGAAGAGGGCAGGTGACAGAACGGAGCACTGAGAGATGCCTGTGTGGATAATACGCTTGGCTCACTAGTAACCCATGGGTGTTGATTTTTATTTGCGTACTACTCTTTAAAAAATGATTTCGCGTTTCATAATCTACAACAGTATGAACGTTTCATGATCTACATCAATAGTATGAACGCTTCATACTGTTGTCTACAACAACAGTATGAAGCCAAAACAGTATGAGTTTTGGCTTGCACAAGTCAATCACTCAAATAATGATGAAATCTAAACATGGATACATAAAGTTACATAAAATGTGACCATCACATATTATTCTTAAAATGTCAATGCAATGACAAAGCAACAGATCGATTGAATTTGCGATATTAAAGTGATCTCAACCATTAACTGAAGAAATTGTCAATTAACACTTCAGGAACATGAAGCTCCCTTTGTATCGTGGGAGTCACTCAGTAAAAGGCTAAGAAAAGATCATTTCTATAGGTTTTTATAAATGTATTTTGATTCAATTCCTGAAAATAAAAAATGTAATTCAAGAATCAATGGCGATGCCAGTTTTTTCCGAGATCCAGTCTAGGTAGTGGGTGACGCGGGTGAAGACATCCGGGTAGCCGGTTTCACAACCGGTGCTGGAGCCGTAGGATACAATGCCGCGGGTGTAGGTCTTGCCTCCGTCCACATAGTTCATGGGTCCACCGGAGTCACCCTGGAGTTTAGGACATGCAAGTTGAGAGTCTCGAGAACAGTGCCTCAATATATATACTTCGATAGAATATTGATATGATTCAAGAGTTAAATTTCAATGCAAAACACTAGACAAGATTGAAAATTAAAAAATATCTATCAATCATATCCGGTAAAGAATCTTTCTTTTATTAATCTTTTGTAAATTATAAAAAATTATTATTTTTCAAATATATAATTCTGCGAATTTGATGATTTATTTGGAACCAGCAGGTCAGCAGGTTTGCTAGCCCGAGCTCGATAATTCTTACATTTTAGGACCTCGTTGTTCCTGTAGCCCATAATCCTGTTTATTGTAATGAAACCTATGGATGTTAATTTAAAAATTACTTATTCAAACCCAACATTTACATGGTCCAAAAAACTCCCATTAAATCTCTTTTCATAATATGAAAGAACCATCTCGAACCTTGCAAATTAAATTAAGAAATACCAATCTAAAATTAAATTTAAATTTCTATTAACTTCTTCCCGCCCATTTTTTAATATCTTTCTACATTCACCAAGAATAAATTTAAAGCTTCAGGCATTATATCGATTCAAGAGAATCGTATGTACGCACCTGTACAGCCACTCTGTGTTTACGGCTTCAAGTTTTAAGCGCGCACAAAACACAAACTTTGACAATTATTTATAAAATTCCCAAAATAAACGACTTGAAATTTGATCATTCACTGAACATGTGACCCAATCATCTAACGAACGATGATCTCTTGTTTGGAATAATCAGTTTTGAAGAATTAGTGCTCACCATACAGGTTCCCTTGCCTCCCGTCGAGTCGATGCAGATAACGTTTGGAGTCACCGATGCTCCTCCGTAAGTGTCCGCGCACACATCGTTGCTCAGAACCGGCACGACGACCTGGCGCAACACGTCGCTGATCGTGCTTTGAGCTGTTGAAATTTTTGTATTTTGATCGTCACTCTAATAACATTTCTGATCCATCGGCGTACATCTTCACAACCATTTTGTAGTTTTGATTTAATATCATATATGGTTTTCAAACATGTATGTAGATAGTGTTAATAGGTTCAAAGTATAATGATCGTTTATATCAAGCAGCCTAGGGCGCACGTTTAATACGCATTTTTTTCACAATCTCGGTTCAGATCTCACTATCAGAGGGACGTCCCCAGCCAGAGGGGTTGACCAGAACTCCGTCCTGGAGCTCCGGGGCGCTGGCGGCGGGCAGGCACACGGGGGCAATATAACCTAAGCACCAAAATAACGATAATACTTAATAAAAATAAATGATATTCCAACTATACTAAAACTTAGCTTCAAATATGTTTTTTATAATTTTATAGATGCATCTTTTAAACTTACATATGATAGAATCCGTTTGAACAGCTTCAAGTTCAGTACATGCACGAAATCTGCTCTGCGCAGTTATGTTCAAATTGAAAAATTAATTAAAAGAGGATTCGTAATTATAATCAGACTCAAAAAAAATATATACCAAATTGAAAACTGCGACGAAGAAGGCAAATTGGGGGCTTTCGTTTACCAATCGGAAATTCCATTGACCCCCATATCAATGGGCAATAAGCACAACAGCGCGAATGCCACTTCAAATTAAACAATTTATAACTCTATTGCGAGCAGGAACTAAACCAGTATAATAATATTTTGCACAACTATAAATTCGATTGAAAATATAACGTTAGGTATCAATTCGACTGAAAAAATAGCGTTAGCCAATTCGTGACCCATTATATTGTGACGTACCATAGTCGACCGAATGTAGGTGAGCGTACATTATTAGTGCGGTAACACAACCGAAAAAATTCTTACTTGACCAAACCAGCGGCTCGGGTAGGTGGATAACGGCAATGTCGTCCCTGATCAATGCATCGTTATAATGTTCATGGATAGTGAAGTCGGTGGACGTGAAGGTCAACTGTGTGGGCTCGTTCTGTCGGACATTGTGGGCTCCTGCGACCACCTCAACACTGGCAGCTCTGTTAAGACATTTGCAATGAGACATAGAGATAATTTCTCCTCGCCTTAGGGTACCCACACAGTAAAGGCAGGTTTGCCCGCACGGGCAACCTGCTCCAACCTGCCACAAGAATGAACATAGGATAATAATGTAAGTGTTAACAGTGAAAACCTGTACGAATAGGCCAGTGCCAGGCCTATTTATTTCAATTTCAGGTGCCAGCCTCAGCAGGTAACTTGCTTTCACTGTGTGGGTACCATTACAGTTGCTTACCAGAACAAATGAAAGTATGTAGAAATCTCAAACTAGTTACTTAACTTGGTAATTTAGTTATAGACCTAGTACTTGGATATTCGTTGGCGGCTAGATGATACCAAAGATAAATACCCAAGTATTGTAATTTTTCACTGTGGGGAAAACATTAGCTGGAAATATTCATGGATGTTACAGGCGACGCTGGCAATAACTGCGGCAAGAACGGTAACTGCGGCAAGAACGTAATTAACAGGCGATAGTGCTGTACCGAACAGCAATGTTAGCATTTGGAAGTTAACGCGGGCTTCTCTAATCAAGAGTATAACTAGAGCAATAAGTAATGCACAGTCATTTTAGTTTTAGAATATACTATACCACACAATTACTTGAGTATCATTTTTTATATCCTTACCCGTCCATGCAGTGCGCCGCTGTCAGAATCCATTGGTCATCAATGATGGAGCCGCCGCAGAAGTACATGTCGTCGATGAAGAGGGCGACCATCCAGGGGTAGGAGTGTGGCACGGCCTCCTCGCCTCCCACAATGCGGTCCTGAGCGGGTACGGGGCCGCAGCCCGCAACTGCAGGGGAATTTCAGACCAATTTATAATTTTATTCCTGCTGCTTCCGCCTTGCTCGTTAAATCGCAAAATTTTGTTCCTCAAAGTTTTTTATTTTAGCCATTTTTCTTTGGCATGCAGAATTAATTACAGTTCTTGACCAATGAAAAGTCACAAGTCACACAGGGACGACGTTCATTCACAAGTTCCGTTGCATGTGAGGAGAATTAATGATATTAGTAATCTTAGGGAGTTCGTGATTGAAATATCGTAATTTTACGCAGAAGTGACAATATTTTCCAGGGAAAGACACAGATAGACAATAAGTCAAGCAACGCTTAAAATATTAACTTTTTTTTAGCATTTGTGCCTTATTCACAAACCGGTTAATGAACGTACCCTGTCGGGTGCCGGGGGTCTACTCTCTTGGGGCGTTGGACTCTTAATAATTATTAGGTTTCATAATATTGATTAAGACTCTTTATAATTTGGCTGAATATAATGCAAATGTTGAATGGTTCTTATCTAGAGCAGCTCAAACTGATCAAAAGTAAAGCCTTCTTATTGCCGTATCACATCAACAAACGTACCCTGTCGGGTGCCGGGGGTGTACCCTCTGGGGACGTAGGACTCGATGACCTGCTTGTAGGGCGCAGCGTGCACGTTGGGGGAGACGGTGAGGTGACGTGGGGTCCAGCGCCACTCCACCCCCGCTGCGGGGTTGCCCGCCTGGTGAGAGATTAAAGTTACTTTCTATACCGATCGTGTTACCCATTTGCGATAATTTCGTTCGATATGAACTGATAGCATCTTTTAAATACTTGATTTAAGGCTTATGCGTAAATTGTTATACTTCAGCCTGAAGCAAAGCCAATGCTGCTGCAAGCATTAAAGCTATTAATATTCAGCCATTTAGCGTAAATTATAAATTGAATAACGTAAAACATAACACACTTACGGCCACTGCTGCGCAGCAAGCGAAAGCAACGACGACCGACCTGATGAACATCTTCAAGTTGAGAGCCAATAAGCAAGTTGCTATACTGATATGGCACTGAGTCTTATATAATATTGGCTTCAATTGAGTCATATGACAACATCATGCATGATAATATGGAAGACATCCCTCATGGGAACGAATTTATTTCTGGCATTCTCCTTCACACGCCCCGACAACTATCGCTATCACCAGCTGCCTGACTTGCCAGCTTATCTGTGGGCAATGCTGGCACGGCCTCTCTATTTCCTTTGGGTGCGTGACAATCAAGCCCTCTAGTGATACGACAAGAACATATTTATAATAAGAAATTGAACAAGGAAAATTGTAGGGATCTTAGCTGAATATTCAGGTGTACTTTCGGAAACAGAGGGAGAATAAGAATAATAGTAACTAATGTGTGGGACGTAGAATAAGTTAAGGTTGACTATCCCGTAGCAGTGTAAGAATTCAGAGCTGACTTGTTGTGGGACCAAAGCAAGGACTAGTTTAGTGAATTCAGACAACTGCAGAGGTATGTGTAACTGTCGATATTTATCAATATTGTATTTAATTGGTGTGTTGATATTATGTGAGATATCTGGTAGGGAATTACCCGACTAATTGTAACTTCGATTTTGTTCATGTAGGGAGAAGTCAACCCGGATAGAAGATCACAAGAGGCTATCAAGAAGACTCAGTGTTGTGCATATATAAATTGTTACTGTGATGTGAGAAACCTCTACTATGCTGTGCCCTAGCATATGAAAGAAGAGAGTTCTGTACCATATTACGATACCCATGTTCGCGTTAACTTGTTCGATTTCTTAATCTAAGTGTTCACTTTTCATTAATATTAAATTAATTGTGTTAACTCGAGATCATTATTTAACCCCAGCACGAAAGATCATTACAAAAATAGTAATAGTAAATAGTATTTAAGGCTACAAATTACAAGCGACGTTAATTTGTCCAATACCTTTTGCTTCAGCGCATGTATTTGAATGGAACTTGGAAATATTGCTCTTTCTATTTCGAAATTTGTTCATACGTACAGTATGTGTTTGATTTTTTTAAATTCCGTTTACATCGCTTATTTTACAATTTTCAGATAAAGATTTCTAAAAACAAACGACTGGTACGAATTTCAATTACGTTCTCGTTTATTTTTCATGCAGAAAATTTATGTGTTATATGGAGAGATCATTACTGAATAGATGGAATACTTAATTACATGATTCGGCCTAGTACAATAAATTCTCAGATTCAAGCGTGGTTAACACAGAGCCCGACCCAGAACTTTCGTGACCAACAACTCATCTACTCTATTATAATTCAATTCTCCATTTCCACTCCAATTCTATAGACTATAGAGTGAGACTTCCAGCGTGCGTCTCACCTGAGGTGGCGCCGTGAGACTTCACCTGCGCGGCTGCGCTCCCTAAGCACTAAGAAGTTAATACCAAAAGTAGTAAAATTTGTTGCAAAATAACCATTTGAAGAATAAAAAATACAAATACATGTTGAAACGTGCAGTAATATCCGCTATGTTTAATATTCTCAAAACAGTTATTCAGTCATGTAATGTTATTCTCAATCAATGTTGAGCATTCTCATGTCCTCAATTCAAGTTTACAATTTTCAATTTTTTATAGCAATTCAGATTCATTTCCAATATTCCGCTTCATAATGGGTTCATGATCAAACGGGAACCTAGAACTTTCTAGACAATGCACCATTCGAATCAAATACACCCTTTAATTGCTGCTGTCTCGTGTGAAACACGAGGTTATTTATGCAGAGAAAATCTTATGTCCCTGCTAGTGGCAACATCCTTATATGCCTTGTCGTGCGTTCTTGCAAATAGAATAGTTGACGCAGAACTAGCCCGAAGCAACATTGACGTAAGTTTTTAAAATGAAGCAATTATGTGTTCATTGCTTTGTTCATTTTCTGAAACTATCTTTGTTTGTGAATTCTGAAATAATAGAAAGGAAATGTAGCTTTTAGAATTGACTCCTGTTTTCTGGTTCCTTGCAGTTTTAAAAAATATGTACCCTAAATACTGGTGGCTGTTACCCCACCTATGGGAGATTTTTTTTATCCCCAGATAATTACAGAGAAAAAATGGGCTCAAAATTATTATGGCTTAAAATTAAGTAGGTTCTAAATAATAACGGGCTTAAAATTAAGTAGGCGGCACATTTGCGTTTCATTACACCCTGTCAACACTGACTAACCATTCCTCTACCATCCATTATTCTGGTACGTCTATATAGTTTCCTTGCTATAAACCATATCTCCATCATCACTGATTGCTCAAATAGTTTCAGTTGACTTTGGAATGAAAATAGATTATTATTTTTGAATATATCAAATTTCAATACTTGTATATTTTTCATGCTTAAATTTGCACAGTAAGTTCATTACAATACTGTTTATTAATCAGCTGGCATTTTCTTGAGTTATGACAAAAGGAGACGAGATAGTTCGCATATAAGCCCGGCCTTACTGCGTAGTCAAGATTACCAAGATTGGAACAGCAAGTTGGAGGGTTCTAAACCCCCAACTACGTACGCGGAAAAATTCCTATGCAAATTGACCAGATGACAGGATGGAAAAAAATTGGCGACAAACCAACAAGGATCAATTAAAACTGATGCCGCTATAACATATTTCAGTGGCTCTTAATTACTCATAATACATTTTATTTTTGCATAGTTAACGAAAAACTAATTACAACCGCAATTCAGACAATTTGTAATGATAAAAAAGTATGATAAAGTAACTGTTTCAATGATTTCAATAAAGTTAAATTTCAATGATTTCGAGTATTTCTAAAACCGTTGACTAGTCTCTGGACTCTGCTCGAGTTAAAAATTTAGTTAATGTTTTCAAGGACTGGGCTTGCATATCTTTGATTCATCGCACGCCTAAAAAACAAATTGAAAATCTCTTCGCCGAAACAATCACTAAAGATAGACACAATTCAATGACATATTCCCATACAAGGGACCTATCCTTTCGTGCATATAGTAAACATGAAGTGTGTTGCGGGCGTCTGGCTGCATGCCGGCAAAAAAATTCTACTATATTTCACTTATAATCCTAAAAAATTTGGTTGCTTCGTGGATCAGATTTAATGGAATCAATCAGAAAATTGATTGCGATTCAAGCAACGAAATTTATAATATAACTTAGAATCATCTGATGTTTATGGCTCTGTAAGGATAAATAGGCATTTCCAACTTAAAATTGGTTTCTCCACTAAACATGGATCTATCTCCTGGTATCGTGTGAAAGAAAAGGTCTGCACGACAGTGCACGTCTGCACCCAAGCCTTGTGCTCGTGGCAAAAGGAGATAGGATTTTGAGCGTGATGACCTGAACGAGCATTCAGAGTCACAGTCGGTAACGGTAAGCTGCTGCGCGACACGCTCAGTATTCATCGATGTTTGTAAGGAGAGGAAGAGGGCAGCAAGGTCGAAGAAGTGAAGGTATAGCATATATAGTATTGTGTTGTTTCAGTAAAGCATACGGCAGCTCAGTTGGTATTGACTTTCACATATTTCCATTACTTACTTGCCAAAGCAACAGCTAACAACTATCAACAGAATTGGGCCCAGCATCCGCTTAGTATTCGACAGAGAAATCGAGACGTACGAACTGAGGAGGAAAATAAAGTTCTGGCCCCGCCTCACGATTCGTGAAACTTTGTAAAAGCGTCGTCGCTGGAGCTAAACGATGGAGGTACTAACAGTTCAAGTAACACTACAGCAGCTCAGAGAATCTGTAAATGAGAATAATATATCTGAAACAAAACTTGGCGCCTACGGAACTGTATCAGAAACTGGGCGACCGAAGACTACCTCTGATAAATAATCCGCGCATCGAATAAAAAATGCCTTATTTGCGATACAAAAACTTCGGTGAAACCTCGTTTTAGGATAATCGGTTCGCACATTATGGTGAGAGCCCTGAGGGAAGAAAAGAAAGAATATGTGCTCATGCAGCTACGATTTTTGTCTGAAGTCGCATCTTCATCGTTGATGAACGATTGCGAAGCCGTTTAGTTAATTAAAGCAATACATATACTGAGTTTTAGTCTTTTACACGCGTTGATAAGCAGAGAAAACGTAAAACTGCATACATCGAACTCAAGTGAGCGGAGGAGGCGCTTGAAGAAACAAGTTTCGACGATCATACGATGAGATCTTGTAGTGCGCCAAAATTTACGAGTTTCGTTTTCTGATTAATCATCCCTTTCCCTTTAACTTGGAAACAACCTAGGAATTTTACATCTTATTTGCATTTGGTCCTTACCCATTATCAGCAGGCCGATCCTCCCAGCAAGTTAGTTAGGAAAACTCTAGGTCGTTAAAATCAGTTTCTATGTAATTATCTGAATAATTGGTGTTAGATATAACTTATTCCTTTAATGAAGATTATTTATAAGATTCACTTTTATACAGGTGCCTACGTTGCCAAAGGTATCATTCACATTAATATCCCATTACTCATTATTTATCATCTAAGACCTCCTTGTAACAAATTTCTATTGCAATAAAATCCCGGCATCCAATCTATTTAATTTCCAATCTTGCTCCCTGCGTGAGTAAGGACTGTCACTGACCTCACAATCTCTGTAACGACGGATGAGCGGTCGTAATGTGGCTACCTAACATTAAACTAACACTATAAGTTTTATGAGCATATACCTATGAGAGTTCATAAAGCATTCATATTGGGATAAATAGTCTGATCCACATTATTTTTTCTGAGAATTTATTTCAAGTCTGGTCCTGGAACTTGATTATGCGTCGATGGCGATGCCAGTTTTTTCAGAGATCCAGTCTAGGTAGTGGGTGACGCGGGTGAAGGCATCCGGGTAGCCGGTTTCACAGCCGGTGCTGGAGCCGTAGGATACAATGCCGCGGGTGTAGGTCTTGCCGCCGTCGACGTAGTTCAGGGGTCCGCCGGAGTCACCCTGGAGTTTAGGACATGCAAGTAGAGGGCCTCGAGAACAGTGCCTCAATACTTCTTATGGAATATTGGTATGATTCAATTTCAATTCTTTAGACAAGATTCAGAATTTAAAAAGTTCTTATATTCACATACGACAGAGAATCTTTCATTTCATAATCGTCTATAAATGAAAAAAGTAATTTCTCAGATAAGTTCCCGAGTTTAGTGAATTTATTGATTTATACGCATTTTATAAATTCAGAGGCGTAAAATCTGCGTTATCAATGAAATAAAATTTCACACGTTCATTTAACGTATTATCCACTTGGTTCATGTTTAGAATGACCAAGTTTGAAGATTTAACGCTCACATTGCAGGTTCCCTTGCCTCCTGTAGAGTCGATGCAGATCACGTCAGGAGTCACTGAGGCCCCGTAGTAGGTACCACAGACTTCGTTACTCTCAACCGGCACGACGACCTGGCGCAGCACGTCGCTGATGGAGCTTTGAGCTATGAACAAAGAAATATTACCTTGGAATATTGGAATGTCCTTATATATAAATCCTTGGAATGTCCTTATATATAAATCCTTGGAATGTCCTTATATATAAATCTTTTAGTTGGAAGGATCTATGAATACGTATGTAATAAGCAAATGTTCAAGCAGTAACAATAGTTTCATGCAAATTAAAATATACAACTTGAAAGTTTGTAGCCACCAACACGGCGTTTTATTTGAATTTAAATCTAAATTGTACGTCATGTTTTACCATCAGAGGGACGTCCCCAGCCAGAGGGGTTGACCAGAACTCCGGCCTGGAGCTCGGGAGCGCTGGCGGCGGGCAGGCACACGGGCGCGATTTCGGCTGAGGAAAAGGGACATGGGTCCTCAAAACTTTTTACATCAAAGATGATTGGTAACTCGTTATAAATTAAAAGTGAGTGTATGGATAATTCAGGTTTTAGTACAAATCTATCGCATGAAAAATAATAGTACGCAGACGCGCCAATGCAAACATAAATTTCAACCAGTATATATAGATACGGCCGAATCAATATCAAACACAATTTCAGCTAAGAATCATGCTGCATACTGCACAGCACACAAATTAAATAAAAATAATACGAGTTTAAAAATATGTGTTTAAAGACAACACTTCTAAAAAGGCCATTGTCTCTAATGTTACACATGTACAATGAAATTCTTATTTTATTTTTACATATTAAACAAAGTAATTTACAACTTTTTTAATATTAAAAAAAGTTTTAAATTTGCAATATTATTCGTTCTATCAAGTGATGCATGCATTGTCTCCGACTTTACGCAGGTGTACAAAATTTCAGATTGATTGGACGAGTAGAAGTGTGTTAAATATCGATTATTTAATTTGTAGCAGACAAACAAACAAACAACAAGAAATGAAGTTAAAGAGAAATGTTGTAATAGTCGTCCGATTATCAGCGGCCGATCGTCGGTCGCTTGTTTGGGCACCGATTTGATTTTATTGATCGTATTCAAAAATCTATTTTTGAGAGCGGCGTAACCTTGAAGCAAAGCAACACTCACCCGACCAGGTTAGCTTCTCAGGCAGGTGGATGATGGCAACGTCGTTCCTGATAAGGATGCTACCCCAGTCTTCGTGGACCGTGAAGTCGGTGGATGTTAGCGTCACCTGAGATGGTTCGTTTTGCCGGATGTTGTGGGCACCGGCGACAACATCAACACTTCGTGCGCTGTTGAGTGAACACTAAATGATAGGAAACAATTCTTCTTATTGAAGGTTCCGTTAAGAATTTTTGTCTATTTTCATCTAAGTTGAAAAAAGTTATTTAGAAAGTCCGTGCATATATGAATCGATTTTCTCGTACTATCACTATTGTTTGGTTTTAAATCCTGGGGTTTCTAATGGGCTCAAAATTATCCTTGCATGATAATTGGAGAAGATTTTCACAGTAAACTTCGAACATCAGCTCATGAAAAACTTAAAAATATAAATAGCTCACTTCATTTAGGTATTTTCTGAAATAACCGAATATCGATAAAGGAAATTCCCGAGCAACACTACAGTGTAGTAATTATTCATGCAGCCTCATCTCCTAGGTTGAAATCCTCACCCGTCCATGCAGTGCGCCGCTGTCAGAATCCATTGGTCATCAATGATGGAGCCTCCGCAGAAGTAAATGTCGTCGATGAAGAGGGCGACCATCCAGGGGTAGGAGTGTGGCACGGCCTCCTCGCCTCCCACAATGCGGTCCTGAGCGGGTACCGGACCGCAGCCCTCAACTGGAGGCAAAATTTTAGCTCGAATGATTGCAAATAATTTGATCTTACAAACCCCACCTATCTCGTCGAAAGGCAAAATTTTTTGTCTAAAAGTTAAACTTCTTCTTTCAGCTCATGAATGCCAGTTCTTGACTGCGGAAAAGACACTGAGTCATTCGTTAATTCAGTTGTATACGAGGATATTGGATAAATCTTCTGTGGTTAGTGATTGAAATATCTAAATTTTACGTACAGATGACAATCTTTTCGGGGGAAATGCGCGGATAAACATTGAGTCCAGCAAAGCTGTCGAGCAAAAGATGAACTACTTCTTAAAATCAACTGCTTTGAGTAGCTATGCCTCATTCACAAACAGGTTATCGAACGTACCCTGTCGGGTGCCGGGGGTGTACACTCTGGGGACGTAGGAATCGATGACCTGCTTGTAGGGCACGGCGTGCACGTTGGGGGAGACGGTGAGGTGACGTGGGGTCCAGCGCCACTCCACCCCCGCTGCGGGGTTACCCGCCTGGTCAAAAACTTACTTTTCAACTCACGATAATCATAATTTTAACCGATTTAAGGAATTACTGATGTTCAACTTATTAAAACAATCATCCATTACGTTTTAATTGTCTGTTTGTGGCCTCACAATATTCTTCCTGCTAGCCTATCAAATACTGTATCTCTTGCCAGATTCAACGTGCATACTTTACATAGTTCTTGCAACACGCATATTGTACATCTCCCCTCTATCCGTCTATATATAGACTGATAGAGAGTATATATATAGACTCTATGTATCTCCTTTATATCCGTCTCTACTAGTGTTGTCTTTTTTGGGATCGAAATCAAACTGAACGAACATTTGCTCTAGTATTCTTTGGTGATAATTAATTTTCTTAGTTCCAGAAATCAACGAAAAAATCTAGTTTTACTACAAAAGTCTTCGTTTCATTAAACAATAAATTTTTATAGCAAACGTGAAAGAATTCTTCTAACCAAATGTAAATCCGTTACCTAATCGTATAAATACTAGATAGATAGTAGATATTAGAATCATGAACTCAATAATATACATACAGCATAAGCGGTGCAGCAGATCACAGCAACGACGACCGCCTTGAACATCTTGAAGGAGAGACCTAAGACTTGGTTTGATGAAGCATACGGCTAGATTTATAGCCGTGTTTTTACTTGAGACAGCTGAAAAATTTGGATTTGTTCCCAAGCAACGGGGAATTCTTAGGAAAAACTCATCACAATCTTTCTGATTCACACGACAGCAGTA
Organism: Hyalella azteca; assembly: GCF_000764305.2. Taxonomy (NCBI): domain Eukaryota; kingdom Metazoa; phylum Arthropoda; class Malacostraca; order Amphipoda; family Hyalellidae; genus Hyalella; species Hyalella azteca. The sequence continues at coordinate 173,328 of NW_025932894.1, forward strand.
TCATGTTTGTGCAGTACAACTACCATCTCGTGAGAATGCTGTCTCATCCTCGTAAGATTTCCCTGCGTTTCGTGGAAAGGTAAATCTTCTCAAATCAAGTATGTAACATTTGCTTGTAATACTAATCATGGCATCTTTTTTTCAAAAACATCATTTAAAACATCAGATCCACATTTTTCCAGATGTATTAAAGCCACATCCTATAAATTTTAGTTATCTTAAATCTTAAAAATTTTATTTAAAATATCATCCGTCAATTGAGAATCTGTGCACTTGATACTCTGGGGAATGGATTCGAATTTTGTCACTATTTTTCCCACCTTTCCTCAGTGAACTCGCGATCATGGCTCAAACTTCAGACTCAAAACGAGCCTACTTAAGGACCCTTGCTGGAATTTGTACCTGCATTTCTATGATTTGAAGGATGTATCTGTGTCGTGATATGCATTACGTAATCACTGTATTTAGATCGAAATATGCATCAAGTGTAGGACTGTACCAGTGGGTGCGCCGTACCTGTACTGCTATGTATGCACAAAACAGAGGACTGTATTAGTGAGTGCACCATACTTTAAGGTCTGAACGTCGTGTTAGGTTGATTTAATAGGGATCAAAGTAGAGGCTTTCTAGTGAATATCGTACCAAAGTCATTTATGACCTCTTCATACAAATTTTAAATCTTACACAAAAATAAAAAAATGGCTCGTCATGTACATCAGTGTATTTCAGACACATGCCTAGAATTGCCAACACCCACTTTACTCTTCGAAACGTTTAGGTTAAAAATGAATAGAGCGGTGTGGGGCTTTTTGCTAACTTCGAATTCTTTTTTGCAGCTGAATCATAGCCTCCTTAGTTGGTACACGAAATAACAATTATTGACCTTGCTACAGCCAGCCTCTGTCATGTGGAAGAAGACAGTAATGCAATTGCGATAAGAAAATAATGGGTTGCGATTATTAAAAATTAAAGCCAATTACTGTGTAAAGTGGGTTTTTAATTCAGAACTCCTGTAGAAAACTGAGGGTATCCTACCTTCACTTTGTAAGTTTCATATCTCATTGGGTTCCTCTAGTCTAAGTATTTCTAACTGAACTTCCAATTTGAATTCATTTAATGAATCTGATATTAGTTCTCAGTAATACGTGCACGCGCGGCAGTTTCGTAGCTTAACCCTCTGACTTTGTTGTTTGATGACTCGAATCAATAATCCTACCTTCTCCGAGTCCATTACTTTCTCCATAACCATCTACCTTCTCCGTCTCGTGTTCTAAATACCAGTCCATTATACAAACCATCTCTCCGCAAGGAATCCATTACTAGCCATCTATACGCGAGGAGTCCATTACTTACCATCTATCCGCAAGGAGTCCATTACTAACCATCTATCCGCAAGGAGTCCATTACTAACCATTTCTCCGCAAGGAGTCCATTACTAATCATCTATCCGCAAGGAGTCCATTACTAACCATTTCTCCGCAAGGAGTCCATTACTAACCATTTCTCCGCAAGGAGTCCATTACTAACCATCTATCCGCAAGGAGTCCATTACTAACCATCTATCCGCAAGGAGTCCATTACTAACCATCTATACGCGAGGAGTCCATTACTTACCATCTATCCGCAAGGAGTCCATTACTTACCATCTATCCGCAAGGAGTCCATTACTTACCATCTATCCGCAAGGCGTCCATTACTTACCATCTATACGCGAGGAGTCCATTACAAACCATCTCTCCGCAAGGAGTTCATTACAAACCATCTTTCCGATAAGAGTCTATTACTAACCACCGCTCCGCAAGGAGTCCATTACTTACCATCTATACGCGAGGAGTCCATTACTAACCATTTCTCCGCAAGGAGTCCATTACTAACCATCTCTCCGAAAAGAGTCTATTACTAACCATCGCTCCGCGAGGAGTCCATTACTTACCATCTATCCGCAAGGAGTCCATTACTAACCATTTCTCCGCAAGGAGTCCATTACTAACCATCTATACGCAATGAGTCCATTACTAACCATCTATACGCGAGGAGTCCATTACTAACCATCTACACGCAAGGAGTCCATTACTAACCATCTCTCCGCAAGGAGTCCATTGCTAACATTCTCTAAGTAAGCACTCAGTTGACCGTCATCTTTTGAACCTTATCGGAGACATCGTGGCTTACTAGTCATAATGGAACCTACCAATCATTCCTTTTCACCTATTCAAATCTTTTCTGTGAGCCATTAAAATATTCTCTCTAAGCCATTAGAGAATATCGATGCGATCGGAGATTGGCGGTGGCTAAACTTTGGGCAATGAAAGGCCACGGCGAACCACACAGGTGTAGAAAACTGAAGGTATCTTCCTATACCTTCACTTAGTTCTGATAACTCGGCGATGTATGATATTAACACCCCAAACCATTTCTGACCAGACTTCCAATTTAATAATTTTGATTGAATTACTTGATTAAATAAAGCTTTAATTTTCCTTTATATAATTTCGAGCACACGCAGCAGTTTGGCAGCTGAGCCATTCTTAATTCTTGTATAACGACTCGAAAAACAAAACTTCCCTTCCCCAGTTCCGCGTCCCAGCAAGCAGTTCCACTCAAACGTTTACTCAGTCAGCACACAGGATTTATCATTTCTTCATCTTCTCCCTTGGTGCTGACACCATATCTTCATCTTCTCCTTTATCTTCTCGTCTCCCTCAAGATATCAGACACCAACTTATTGTATTTTAGGCTCGTCTCTATGAACTAGTAGAGACCTGCGGAGCGATCGGGGTTTGGTGGGGCTAACATTCGGGCGCTGAAGAGGACACGGTGGACCAAACTGGTACTGTCGCTGATGCATTCGGGACTTGAGCCCTACCAGGAGTATCAGGAGGGACTTCCCGTCGGCACGGCATGAAGTACTGGCGCCACGGCGCCCACTGACAGGCCTTCAGGAAAACTAGACTCGCTTGTGGCCTTCCACGGGAGGGTAGAACCATCACTGAAAGAAGTAATTAAAATTGGAAGTCTGGTCCCAATATGTACTGTTTATTTATTGCTAATACTGATCCATGTCAACTAAGCAGTAATCAGCAACACTAACTTAGTATCGTCGTTTCTCTATATCTTATTAATCCCTTTTAATGCGACAGCCAGGTTTGCTTGTGAAACATCTTCGATTCAAACAGTTGATCTCGAGTTTTTAGCGCATTTTCTCATTTAAGGAAAAAATGCACTATTGTGCTCGCCATGTCCGTCTGTCTGTCTGCCTGTCCGTCCGTCCGTCTGTCCGTGACCTCAAGTTTTCGTCAACGAGAAAATGCGCTCTCTGTCACTCACTGCAGTGAGTACTGAGTTATATTTTTTGTACAGCTGGGGCACTCATTTTCTGCTGATGTGTGATCATAAGCGCGAGAGGTGTGTCAACTCGTAGCCACTGCCATCCTCGGCTCCCGGGACACAACTTGGGATTATCGCTTAGTGAATAAAATTTATTCGATTATTTTCACTTATTGAACATCCACTCGTCTGCGTTTTTCAACAGCTCCCGTTCACGAATTGGCTGTCGTAACTCGTGGAGAGATATGCGCACTATAGTTTTGTACAAAGGTGAAGCAAATGATAATCATGGATATGATTCATAATACAAGCGGACTAAAGGAAAGGATTATTGCACTTGAATATACTAAAAATAATGATATCATCATCCAATGGTTCGCTAATAAGTAATTTTTCTTATATAACTGCATATGAACGTTTTCCAAATATTACTACCAATAAATACGGCCTAATTTTTTATGAGCCCTTTCTTCTTTACAGAATATGTCCTCAAATTTGGGGGTGGGATATAATATTATTACTATTCAGCTTCAATTTCAATAAGTCCCCGAAGAATATTCCCCAAATTGAGAGTAATTTCCTATAAGAGAAAAAGCTTCCTAAGCTATCCCCTAGTGAGCAAACAAAACAGTAGCTAACAATATAAAGTTCTTCTTCGCCGGCTTCGCTTGAATTGCAGCGTTCATGTGAGGCAAATTAAGGCTGAGGGTGGTTTTAATGAATATCATTTTTAATGTCGTAGGTCCTTTTCGCTGCGTTTTCTTCATCGGCTCAAGTTCATGTTTTTCATACCAGTAGCACTCAACGCATACGTTTTTCTTTCATTAGTTTTTATTATCCTACAGTATTAGGGCGGTAAGATAACTAGGTTATTCTAAAGTTGGCTTATCACTTTTGGATTCAGAAGGAGTAATGTTCTTTAATGTTCTTTTAATTTGGTTACGATCTTTTTTGAGCGTTTGCGTGCGAACAACTCTCCCCATTCATTTATCTATGAAGCTTCTACATTCTATTCATATTTAGGAATGGAAAAGTAATTTTATTCATAAATTATATTTCTGCAGCAATTTTTAAAAATCCATAATGCTCATGGGTCAATGGCGATGCCAGTTTTTTCCGCGATCCAGCTGAGGTAGTGGGTGACGCGGGTGAAGGCATCTGGGTAGCCGGTTTCACAACCGGTGCTGGAACCGTAGGAAGTGATGCCGCGGGTGGTGGTCTTGCCTCCGTTCACGTAGTTCAGGGGTCCACCGGAGTCACCCTGGAGTTCATACGAATCAAAAAACTTATTAATGTCAAGGAAGAGTGAAATTTATTTTGTTTCTCAAAAAAACTGCACCTCATTCGTTCTAAGTTAATGGAGAAACACATTTTATTTAATTTTATTTACACCGTTATTGGCATGTAAATTTTGGATTACATGAAGGCTAATAAATTATATAAAGGAAGGGTGAACTTACGCTGCAAGTTCCATGGCCTCCCGTGGTGTCGATGCAGATAACGTCTGGGGTGACAGAGCCAGGGTAGGACTGCGCGCAGACATCGTTGTCCAGGACTGGCACGGTCACCTGGCGCAGCACGGGGCTGATGGATGACGAGTCTGAAGAAACGTATTGTTTAAAATTATATATATTGCAATACTCAATTCTTGTGGCTAGTTAACCCCACATTCAATTGTTCTATGCGGACTGTCGTTCCACGAGTTTACACATTTCAGTATTTGGAGGTAAAATTTGTTCTCCCGAATTGCATGGTACTGTGTACTCTAGTGCAGTACAGTTTGGCTGAAAAATTTCCTCACCATCAGAGGGAAGACCCCAGCCCGAGGGGTTGACCAGGTCGCCAGCCACGAGCTCGGCGTCGCTGTATGAGGGCAAGCAAACCGGCGCAATTTCAGCTGAGGGAAGAAAACAACATGGCTTACTATTTCAGCTGAGGGAAGAAAACAACATGGCTTACTATTTCAGCTTAGGGAAGAAATCAATATGGCGTATTATTATTTTGAGTCAGAAACCAATGAAGAAAGTCTCTGATGTATCGCCTTGCTCACAGTATTATTTTCCTTCTGAAATATTTTTAATCAAACAACACTAATGACGTACAGCTCAACTTCCACTGAGCAATTGTAGACAATAATAATTGAAGAATATCCTTCTGATGAAAATTTTAGGACTTGAGATTCACAATGAATGTATGTTGCTTAACTAAATTTGTTGGCATTTGAATAGGGGCTGCACAAATCTCCAAAAGGGGCTGCACAAATCTCCAACAGGAGCTGCACAAATCTCCGTTCATAACACATCAGAAACACATAATTCAAATTGTGCTCTCACGAGTCCATGTTAGAGGCGTTGGCAGCTTGAGGAGCGCAATGTCGTTTCTGATGAGAATGCTGCCCCAGTCTTCGTGGACGTAGAATTCCGTGGATGTTATGGTTACCTGAGTGGGCTCGTTTTGTTGGATGTAGTGGGCACCTGCCACCACATCAACAGTCCGCGCACTGAGAAGAGAACGCCATTATAGAGGTAAGATGTAAAAACTAATGTACATTGTTCGTGTAAGCTCAAATAAATACCAATTCAAATTCATCGTGTCCTTGTGCCTGAAAAAATTAATGAAAATTGGAAGTCTCGTCTCAACATTGTTTATTTAATGCTGTAAGTGTTCGATAACTCTGGACTATTTGACCTTAGAATTATTCTTCTCTCCTCATTCTATGGAGAATTGATCAGAGTTTCTTATGTATGTAATGATGAATGCACTATGCTCAGATACTCGTGCACATTTTTCATGTGTACTGAATGTCTTATTTGAAAATATTTTAAAATATTGAATTAAAGAGCAAAGGTAATCAATTTCAATAAAATACAAGAATTGTGAAATTGATATGAATACAAATCTTGCTTCCCATCTAAATTATGATTATGACAGCGAAAGCAATCTTCCAGTTGCTCAAGTATTGAATGTAAAACTATGGTTGGAAGTAACACTAGAAGAAATCATCATAATATCAGGAGGAAGCCACGTACTTATCCAAGCAGTGAGCAGCCGTCAGGATCCATTCCTTGTCGATGATGGAGCCGCCGCAGAAGGTGGCGATGTTGATGAAGAGGCCGACCATCCAGGGGTAGGAGTGAGGCACGGCCTCTTCACCGCCCACAATGCGGTCCTGAGTTGGCACGGGACCGCAGCCCTCAACTGTTGTCAAAAGTGAATAATCTTTCATTATTCGTCTCATAGTCCATTTAAATTGAAGTTATTCGTGCATCTGATTGGTTTAAATTACAAGTGCAAACAAAAAAAAATTGCATAATCCTTAGTACGCCGGCATTGTAGTGAGCTCTAATCACGCACCGACTCGAGTGCCAGAAAATTTTTCCTTGGGCACGTAGGTATCGATGACGCTCTTGTAGGGCAAGGCCCTGACGTTGGGGGTGACTGTTAGGTGAAGAGGAGTCCAGCGCCAAGGCACGCCAGCGGCAGGATTGCCCGCCTGGCCGTTAATTAAAGATTTTAATCAAACAATTCCCGTCGTAAACAAAGGCTACTTGAAAGCGTTTGGATCTGTTACTAGTCTTACAGACAAATAAGTGATGTTAAGTTCTGTCACTTCAGGCCAATTTAACTATTCGACACGGGTCAAAAATTGATTTCAAAATTTCCATTCAAAGTTTTTCTAATTTTTTATTGACAAGTCGACGTTGTTTCAGTGCAAAAAAGTAATTAAAAAAACTTGAAGACAAGCGTTTTACTAATAGTCTGGAAGGAAATAAAGCTAAATTATGAATGTATACTTACAGCCAAGGCTGCGCAGCACACCAGTGCAACCACGACCGACTTGATGAACATCTTACAAGAACAAATGATGCCTGCTAACAACAGGCTGAAGCAGGCTGCTATATATAAGCGAAACTTATGCGGGTCAGCTGCAACATTCTACGTCGTTCTCACATGCTACATGACGAATTGTAAACCTTGATGGTTCAGTGTTTAGAAAAAATGCTTTTTAGCAAGTCATTGCGCAATTAGCACAGTGTGTTATAAGTTAAACATTTTCCGAAGAAAGACTTAGAAGCAAAAGATGCCAAAAAATTCACTCTATTTTCAAAACTTTTAGGACACTAGATCCATTATCAGAACGAAAACTTTCGAGTTATATATTACGGAATCATTAGATTTCTTAAACGACAGCCTTGTCCAAAAAACGCTTGTAGTTCATCCGCTTAAATTACTAATCTCTTGGTTTCAACCTTGTTTAACCTTCTTCAAACGTCGATTTAGGTGTTTTAATATCTTCTTCTTTTAATGTATTTCAAATTTGACCTTACTCGTATCATTGAAATTTTAAACTGATCGTAGAGCCTCCTCCGAAAAATTCTCGACTAAAAGACCATTAATTTCCTTTGCATTTTCTACGCTTTTAGATTTTTTCTTAGTTTGTGATTTAAGCAATCAAATGATCTTCATATTTTTTAGATCGTTACACTTCAAGCAAATACTGTGCGCGAGCATTTAAATGCGATAGCGCAACGCTTTCGACTCGTTGTTATTGAGCTACAACAGTGATGGTGAATCAGAATTTTTTTTAATTTTTTTAGCAATTCCTCAATCACTTTTGATTGTAGGCAGCAATTGATAGTCTTTATTTATTCGTGAAAATAGTTTAATAGCCATTTTTCTGACAGAATATTTACAATATTTCTCATGCAATATTTAAACAAAAGGGAATAACTCGATGCGTTACGAGCCGTCACGACTATTTCTCAAGTTTGGATCCGACGCATTAAACTGCCACTTCTGTGGGCAACTATGCAACATTCAGAGTCAACGATTCTTTAAAGGTCTCCTAAATACTTGTAGTAAGCACTTTTTATAATAATCTACGGATTTTTATACTAATATTTAGGTGTACGATGAAAGAGCTCCGCTCTGTTCCAGACAATGTGTTACTTATTGAAGTCATGCAAGTGTAAAAGAAAATATTGGATGCGTAATCACTTTTTCTGTTTCAAGTAAACAAGTTAAACGCGTCAAAAGAACAAAGTATCTAACTATTCCTAATTATTAGGTGATTATTGAAATCAAATTAATCACGGATCAAATCTCGAATCGTTCCACACTCCACTGTACCAACTATTTCATGTATGGTATAATCTCTGTATTGAACACTTTTTCCAGCAAACAACCGTAAATAAAGCGTCTAAAAAAAGTTTAATCATCAATGTCCACGTCAAGGCTTGCGCAGTGCCCTTCGGCAACTTTTGTCTGGACATTGAAACTGCAAACGATGGGGAAAAATTCAACTGAAGAAATGTATTGTCAAACCCGAGCAACATGCAATCTTGACCTCTCCCAATTCGAAATTCTCAGGCCGTTTGGCGCAGGCATCTCCGCAAACAAGTCGAGTTAGGCAGTCAATGAAGAATTTAATTCGCGTGCCCGCAGTTTACTGATGATTCGACCGGGCACGGCGGTGGCCCCGGACGTATTTTCGCAGGCATGCGCGAATGTTTCAGTAGCTTGCTCATATGCCAGACTGTTTATTGACTTGCGTCCGCGCCGTTGCGACCGTTAATTAGGGGCAAACATGTTCACTTGTAGTTGACTCCCGACAGCGGCGATTTATGACTGGGAATTTGAAGCACCAAAGGCAACAATGAACTTCCATGGTGAAGTTTAGAGTACCAGGTTTGAAGCGCTGAAATTGAGGGTTTGGCAATAGCATCCAGTGACAGTACGATTCAAAATCGGTGAGATGGCCGGGTGGATGCGGACAGCAAGATTGGAGCCGTAAGTGGTCGATTTGAAACCCTTGCAATCTGTAAGAATTTTGCGGAGTCTAGAATACGCGACTGGTCAAAATTTGCCTATTCAACGCTGGCACCATTATTATTAGTCCAAACTGCGATTTTAGTCCAAACCTTCTATTATACTTTTAAATAATATGATTTTGATGACTGATATGGTAGAAGGTGCAGAATAAATCATTTTATGCTCCGATAACAGCAATAAAACATCAAAGGCAACAGACAATAACTCGTACCTAGTCAAAACTCATAACTTCTGCTGTTGACGGGGTAGCAGCATTCCTCTTCTCTCAGGCACGCACACGACGTTGGAACGGGAAAACCATTGGGTAACAACAGGTGGCTCACACCCATGCCAATCAATGATCATTTATTTCTAAACAAAAGTTAGTACAGGGTCCACTCCTGGACAAAATAATGATTGATGGACAACTATAATCAAAATAAGGCATTTGTAGTTCATAGGTGATCACGGTTCAGCGAAATTGATCGGAAAATGTTGAATTTACCGGACAACACTACAGGTTTTTACTGAAAAAAAAAATCAACTGCCTTGTCACGCTCACACGAGTATAATTATGAAATTATTGTATTCATTCGACAGCATGCACCACAAAATACATAAATAAATTCTAAAATCGTTGAAAATCTGAAGGAATATCTTGGGTTCACGGCTGTACGTGTGGTGGTGACGCGTACTCATGAACAAACATATCATTAGGCAGCTGACAGTGCGATAGCTCAATACGTTTACGTTGTGCAGTTAGTTTGTGCATGTAAGCTAAATTCTGCAAAGGTTTTGGAAGAGACTCCCATTGAGAATTCTGTTGTTTCATCCCCTCATGGAATACTCCACGAAATTATAACGAATTTACGAGTTTTTCATTCGAAAAAGATAATACCGAAGAATCAACACGAGTCCAGAGTCCATTCTGTATCAATACCCAATTAATGCCAGGCTTTTTTCCCCCTTACAGTGCTATCTTGTTACTTAGCACAGCCAATAATTCCACGTTACTGCATAGCTATTAATAGTGAACAGCAGTTTATTTATTATCATGAAGGCCAATAGCACGAATATTTTGGGTATTACAAGAGATCAGTAGCGTCATTAGGAAGATAACCCAGCGTTCAGCAACATTACGTCAGTCGACTATCAATGGAAAAATTTTCAAGACAATTGGACGGCCATTTTCAAGAAATTAATTTGGCATGCTCTCGTAAAATGTATATTTCAAATTGATTGACCTCTCAATGCTTAGTATAAGGTCAGGTGCAACGAACAGGCCTTCCCACGACGGTCGATAGTGGGGAAACCTTATCACCAACAAGTGCCCAGGGATATATGGGAGTTCGACATCTGCAAGCGAGGTCTCATCGATGGCAGGAGTATTCAACTTTAAGGGAAGTACGATCCACGATGTCAGGGTGAGAAAATCTTAGCTGAACATGACTAGTATAAGAGGCGTACATACTATTGCCATTCGTCACACTTACGGCATTAAATAGTCTTGTTTGAAAACTGTTAACGCACCGTTTTCATGCAGACAAAATAAAGTACAAACAAATCCATCTACCCTTAATCACGCAACATAATAGACAAGAGTGGGCCGATATCATTTCATTAGCCGGTACATCCACAAAGAAATAGACAATTGAAAGATAATGACACTATAATATCAACAAAAACTTTTATTATAAAAACATCACATGATACTCGAAGCCTGTGGCACGGTTTCCCGATAGGCATTACACCGCTCAACCTGTCTTATGAGCCATGCCTCGAAAATAATAAATTTTACTGAAACAATAATATGTAACTAAAATTACACGATTTTGTTCAGTATTGATCAGCAGAGGACGCTTGTAGAGGCAGGCTGCGGTGACTGATGACAACCTAATATCGAGGAGGGCCTCCAGGACCTGCACAAATGCTCAGGTTAAGCCTTCATTTGAACAATAAATCAACCGCCATCTTGAGAGCGTATATTAAAATAACTTATGAATTTATAAAAACTAAATATGAGAAATCTTAATTCGAGGTCCAGGAAATGAATGGTATTTGCCTTGAATTCAGCTGGATAGCCTGAAGAACAATACAACCAGAATAACTCATCGTTTCGTTAATTTGCATTGCAAAAATCTGAGAAATTGCATACATGAACATGAGATCTATTTTTGAGATATGCTAAGCGCGAGAGAAATGGTTGAATTTTTTTAAGATACGCAGCGAATTTTTTAGCCTTCATGGAAGTACGTGATTCCTTTTGCGAGCAAGCAAAGAAACATGCAGAAATTTCAAGTATTTGAAGCCAGTACAAAAAAATATGAACTATTAAAGGATATATCAACTTGTATGTATTTTTTAAAATTCTGCTTATTGGAATACTAAATCGCACTTGAATAATTCAATAAATGCTGTCACAACACAAAAACTTTAAAGCATAATTCAAATTTAAGCAAGCAAATGTATAGATCAACCATCTAAGATTAAATTAAATTCAATTCAATCAGGTTACCTTAAATTATTTTATAGATATTGATACTTCCGTCTTTTGAAAAAAAAAGACGGAAAGAGCATAAATTTCACTGATCAAGCCAAGAATTTTATTTCAATGCTCATATTTGAATTTTTGGGCAAGGTAGGAGGTGATGTTATTGGTCAGATGATTGGCGTTTGGGAAAATTATGATAACGTATCCTCAAAGACACAAATCGAGAGCCGTGGGCTGTCTTTTTGGGAGACGATTTTAAGTGATCATACATGGTAACTAGCCCAAATAAGGGCTAATATTGTTCTCACTATTACCGTGAATTTAATACATCATCGCAAAAACTTTTGCATTGGCTTAAATTTGGACCTTAAAAACTGTACCTCTCATGCCATAGCCCTGAGGAGGGCCCATGGGGCCACCACGACCCATTGGGGGGCCATAAGCGCCTGGAGGACCGTAGCTCTGAGGTCCGGACCGCGCTGCTGGGTTCATCATGCTTCCGCTAGGCCCACCCATGCCACGCATCGGCCCGCCATAGCCAGCGGGGGCGCCAGCACCGCGGCCACCTGTTGATACGGAGGACATGAGACCTGCCAACGCCGAGGGACAAGAAGCCACCTGCCAATAAGCATTGCGACCATCTCACAATACGGGAGATATAAAATGACATGCCAACAAGCATGCCGACCACTTGATGAAACTCAAGTGAAACCAAAAGAGAATTAATTAATATATTTTAGAAAATACATGGAGGACTAAATTGTCCTGCAACTGTAAATAAAATAATCCTCACAGCCGAGGTTATGATAATATACCTACATTACGGCATCAATTATGAAGTCACTCCCACCTTGTCTGCTGCTGCCAGGTCCTCCAATGGGGAGGTTCACCCTAGGGTTGTCCTCGTGAGGGGGAGGTCCCTCAACTGTCATGGTAACGATGGTCTCCCCACGCAGAAGCACCAATCCCATTGATCTCTTTTCTTCCTTCTCCTCACGAGCGCCGTCGCCTTTCTTGGTGCGCACGCGGCGGAACTCCTCCGCATCGCACAGGATTACATTCATGTGCTTGTCAAAAGCTGCAAAATTGAAGTTCATTAGTAAAAATCATGAATAGTGTCAAATTTCAACTTTTCATTTGATAAAAATTCACAAACTCCGAGTGGCTATAATATTATTCCCTTCTGTATCCTTTCCATTTCTCAACTGACATCTACCTACATCGTTTTTTAATTTAATCACAGAAATTACTAAATAGGTACCTTTATTCCCATCCAGGTACGATTTTCATTAACCTGGTAACTTAGATTAGGCAATAATTATAAATCCCATTACATTTAATTCATTTACCAATCCACAAGATTAAATAAGCAAGATTAGTGATGTACAAAATCAAAGTATTTACACTCTTACCCTTGAAGACTCCCACAAAAGTGCGGCTATCCTGCATTGTGATCTTCATGCGGTAGCCCACATGGTTCATCATCTTGTTGTTCTTGGAGAAAGTCTGGGGGGGAAAAGGTAGGTATTACTAACAGGTGCACAAATTGAGTGATTTTGGGTTGATCATTGGGAAGATTAGTTGAACCATAAATTAAGATAACAAATTATATAGGATCAGACAGTCTTGTACATAAATACAAAACTTAGGGGAAAAACATAGAAACAAACTGCTAAGTTGAGCTGAATCATTGAAAGGAATTAAGCAGGAGCAGGCAAGCAGAATACAATTAAACAATGTCATCTAGATTAGTAATACCAAAATTGTTCACCAACTGTTCAAACATAATCACATAATCAATTGTTTCAGGTCTGAACCCCTTCCCAGGCAGGGAATTTAATTCAATTTACAAAACCAAACCTTGCAGGGAATCAAATTTATCACAGAAAAGATACTTAGATAAAAAAAGCTGTTTATTTCTTCAAACTGATGGCAAACCATTGCTTGAGTAACTGAGTGCCTGGCAAGTATAAATATACTTTCTGCAGTAAATAAAGAGCTCTTCTCAATATTCAAAGATTTTTGCAGTAAGAAAGAGCCATATATAAATAATTAAAGAAAAACATTTATAAATACATTTTCATAATGAAAATGGGTAACTTTTCAATTCTGTAATTGTGTCAATGCAAAAGTCCTTGTGTTGTGTTATGTTATATTTTAATGTGTTGTGTTATATTTTGTTATGTTATGTTGTGCTACAATGTGTTGTGTTATGTTAGGATGTGTTATATTGTGCTTGGTTATAGGTGTGTGTTGTTATATTATATATTGTTTTATGTTTTGTTACAATATATTCTGTTATGTTATAATGTGTTGTGTTAGGATATTTTTTGTAACAGTGTGTTGTGTTATAATGTGATGTCATGTTATGTTGGGTTATAATGTGTTGTGTAATGATACATTGTGTTATATCATTGTGTTGCGTGTTATGCCACATTGATCATAAAGCACATGCGTCAATGTTCATCATTGGACATCGGCAAAATTGATCTTAAAATGAGTGTGTTCATTTCATTCATCAGACATGGACCACATCAATCCTATAGCAGTTGCAAAAGTGTTGATCATCAGGCATCGGGCACATCAACCGTAGAGCACGCGTGTCTGTGTCAATCATCAGGCATTGGCTACATCAATTGTTAAGCGCAAACATATTGGCCACATCAATTGTAAAGCGCAAACGTATTGGCCACATCAATTGTAAAGCACGAACGTCTATGTCAATCATTAGGCATAGACCACATTGATTGTAAAGCATGAGTGTCCATGTCAATCATTGACATCATCTAGATTGATTGTAAGGCACGAGTGTCCATGTTGATCATCAGGCATTGTCCACATTGATTGTATCAGTGTCAATTATTGAACATTGGCCAAATCAATCGTAAATCGCTTGCATCCATGTCGATCATCAGGCATCAGCCACATTAATGATTGATTGTAAATTTGTATAGCATGTGTCACTGTCAATCATGGGCATCAGTCAGAATTGTACTTTTGTTCTGTAGCAAGCATATCAGTAACTTGCTTCCTTAGCATACTGGCATACATCCCAAAATAAGCCTCTGGCCTACATGCAGCACTTTCTGGCTTTGACCATTATGTATTTGCGTAGATATGACAACAAAGCTTGGACAAATCTATAGAATTTTCACTCCTGATAGCAACAGGATGGAATTCTAATTTTGAGGTTCATATATTGTTTTGATCCACCAAGACCACTTTTTCAACCCAACATCGTTATTCGAGGCAAAAAAATGAACTTCCTAAAGGCTTAAAACATGTACACTAACTTGCTCAGTTTCTATAAAGTAATCGCTTGGAAGTTGTATGCCTGCACCTTTTGCTCAACAATAAAAATTAGACTTATAAAACTATTAGTTAGTTGAAAATTTGTCTCTTAAGTTGACCACAATGAACTAAATT
Source organism: Hyalella azteca (assembly GCF_000764305.2). Taxonomy (NCBI): domain Eukaryota; kingdom Metazoa; phylum Arthropoda; class Malacostraca; order Amphipoda; family Hyalellidae; genus Hyalella; species Hyalella azteca. Next base: position 188,383 of record NW_025932894.1, read on the forward strand.
TCCTCAAGTAAATACAACCAGGGTTGGCAATGATTAAATCAAAATGATTAAATCATGTGATTAAATCGATTGATTTTTTTATAAAAAATCATGATTTTTTTTACTTTTTCATATATTTAAATATATTGAGTGGCAGTCTTTAATTTATATTGAGGTATTGTTATTCATGGTTTAGTATAAATGTACTATGAATGACAAATTGGTACCTATATAAACTTGTTGCCTTTAGTGTGTATTAGGTTCCAATAAATTGAATGTTTTTGGTACAGAGGCATCAAGTGTGCAATACATTGTATGTAGCTAGCAGCTTAGCTAATTCTTATAAGGCTATAAGTAGTCTTTACCTATTTGACTATTTGTTATATATTGATTACAATATCAAATTTAAATGTGTTAGCTAGCTTATACAGGGTGGGGCATAACTGATTGAACAGTATTGAGGCGAAATAAAAGAGTAATGGAGGTATATAAAGAAGAAAGTTTATTTTCCTCAAGATTAGCATAAAATACCAATTAAAATACTTATGTTTTGAAAAGATGGTGTCTGTTAGCTGCATCACACTCTTGGAGTTGTTCTTGGAAGTTTCCTACAGCACGTTCACACATGGCGAGGTATGGCCATAACCTCTACTGCAATAATCTGTCCCCTTAGCTGTGGTAGGGTGTGAGGGCAACTTTTCACACCCTTTCTTTTAGATGTCCCCAAAGAAAGAAATCGCAAATGCTCCAATCAGGTGACCTTGCAGGCCACTGTAAATCACCTCTCAGAGACACCAGACCTCAGAGAAACATGCATTACAAGACATTGAGTGACATTCGGGCTGTGCAAGCTGTAGCCCCATCCCGCTGGAACCACACGTCTCCCAATGCTTCATTTTCAACAATGTTTTCCATCATGGGCTGCAATAAGTTTTGCAACATTGCAGCATAGCGATCGGAATTCACCGTTACGGTTACTCCCTCATCTGAGAATGACTCCAACAATGTGTTGCAGCTAATGGCCCCCATCTTCCAGATATTGTTTTCAAAACATAAGTATTCTAAATGGGATGTTATGCTAACCTCTAGGAAAATAAACTTTCTTCTTTATGTACCTCCATTACTCTTTTATTTTACCTCTAAACTGCTCAATCAGTTCTGCTCCATCCTGTATATTGAGAGGTTGAGATTGTATTGACCTTTTTAGGCAATTAGAAAGATTTTCCACCCTAATATGAGTATTCTAATTAAAATATACAATTTTAATCTTTAAATATGTGAATTTAAAACTAGAAACAAAACAATTACAATTATAAGACTATATATAAATAATTAAATGCAGTGAATGGATATAAAATATTTGAATTGTGCACATGTTTATTTCAAAGTGTTTGCTTTTCTCATAACTTTAGTCTCTCAAGTTCTCATAACTTAAGTTAATTTAATCTAGCTAACGATATTGAATGACTTAATTCATACAAATCTGTATCTATTAAACTTTTACATTTTAAGATCTGATGGAAGTGGCGAGCGTCCCTAACAATACGAGGATGTATATAAAAACATTAATGATCCTGGGCCCATACTTTCAAAAGAAGTCAAAAAATTGTAAGTCCATCAGCCAATCATTGATGGCCACACAAGCAAAATCCACCAATCATAGACAAGAAAATAGAGCGTAAGTACTTACGTTTACTTAGCAAGTTTTGAAAATATGGCCCCAGAAGTGGGCTTCACAAAAAAAAAACATTTCAACATGGCTATAATTAAATAAAGATCATTACTTGTAGTTTAATAAACATGAAGTCCCCCTATTAAAAAAGTTATATTTCGTTGGTCATCAAAGTTTATATCAACTATGCGAGTCGAACTAACAATAATAAAATGTAAGGCATGTCTGGGTTACTTCTGACTCTTCCACTTGTCAGATACGGAACGTACGGTAATCGTAAACTGGGGCTATTAAACATACGAAATGTAAACAGACGGTGTTCAGAGTTGCCATATGACTTTGGAGAAAATTTCTTCTAAAATAAAGTTCTAGATTTCTCATTCACCAAATTTCCATATCAAGAAAAACCATTGAAGGATAATTAAAGGCATACTATACTGAGTATTACGTCTGTTCCTCCACAAACTGCTCTTGCGAGGCGTAGAATTGATGGCCAGAATTGCGCAAACACATGTGCAAAGAGAAACAATTTTGATTACATTGTGCCAACTGCACAAACCTATGGCTTTAAAAACTCATTGTGCGGGGGAAAATTCCCCAAACACATGCATCATCCTGAGTGTGTGGTTGGTGGGAAGGGTTAACCACTTGGCATGGAATGACCTTAATGCACCTTATGGTACATGCTCAATGTTCTATAATGTATAATGAAATAATTTCCCGTTTCAAACATCAAACATTCTCTAAAAGACACAAAACATTTGAAGACTCGCAATGGCAGTCAAAATCATTCAGAACTTTGAAGTGAAGTTATCAAGATAAATTCAACATAAGACAAAAAATTGAAAAATTCAAATCTGGAACATATCAATGGGTTTTTATAATTTAAAACAACTTTCAATCATTTAAATCTCAGTATGGAATGTGGATCAAGTCTATTTATTGTGAAATCAAATTTGACATGAGCAAAAGAAATGTGTGACACCACCATGTCAAATGTAATCGTAGAAGCACTTAGTGAATGTACGCCTTGAAAAAGTTATTAATCTCATAATTTTGTGTGATATTGAAAAGAGGGTTGGTGATTTTTTTTATTTAAAAAAAAAAGTTTATTTTCCTAGAGGTTAGCATAACATACCATTTAGAATACTTATATTTTGAAAACAATATCTGGAAGATGGCGGCTGTTAGCTGCAACACACTGTTGGGAGTCATTCTCAGAGGAGGGAGTAACCGTGACAGTGGATTCCGAACACCAAGCTGCAATGTTGCAAAATTTCTTGCAGCCCAGGATGGAAAACAATGTTGAAAATGAAGCATTGGGAGAGGTGTGGTTTCAGCAAGATGGAGCTACAGCTCACACAGCCCAAATGTCACTCAATGTTTTGAAACGCATGTTCCCAAACTCTGAGGGGTGATTTACAGTTTGTAAATGGGGTGATTTACAGTTTAGATGTCCCCAAATTTGAGCATTTGGGGACATCTAAAAGAAAGGGGTTCAGAAGTTGCCCTCACACCCTACCACAGCTAAGGGAATGGATTATTACAGCAGAGGTTATGGCCATACCTCGCCATATGTGTGAACGTGCTGTAGAAAACTTCTGAGAACGACTCCAACAGTGTGATGCAGCTAACAAAGCTCATCTTCCTGATATTGTTTCCAAAACATGTTATTTTAAATGGTAGTATGTTATGCTAATCTTGAGGAAAATAAACTTTCTTCTCTATGTACCTTCATTACTCTTTTATTTTGTATCAAAACTGTTCAATCAATTCTGCCCCACCCTGTATAAGCTAGCTAACACATTTAAATTGTATATTGTAATCAATATATAACAAATAGTCAAATAGTTAAAGACTACTTATAGCCTTATAAGAATTAGCTAATCAGCTAAAAATAAGATTAGCTGCATTAGCTCAGCTGTACAATTAGCTGCATTAGCTAAGCTGTACAATGTATTGCACACTTGATGCCTTGGTATCAAAAACATTCAATTTATTGGAACCTATAATACGCACTAAAAGCAACAAGTTTATATACCGATTTGTCATTCATAGTACATTTACACTAAACCATGACTAACAATACCTCCAAGTAAATTAAAGACTGCCACTCAATATATTTAAATATATAAAAAATAAAAAATAAAAACAAAGAAAAATCCGATTTTTTTTTAGAAAAAATCAAGTGATTTAATCACAAGATTTAATCATTTTGATTTATTTAATCATTGCCAATCCTGATTGAAAACTTTGTTGGTATTATCTAATCATGAGAATTTTTTGCAAAGGTGGACGTTCTTGTCTTATTTTAGAAAAGTATTCATTGCACATGATTGGATTTCAAACCACGCGCGATTTTGGAAGCACGGCAGTTTCTAATGAGCTCAGTGTCAGTGTATCAATTTTCACTGCAGTGGAAGGTGGTGTAATCACTGTAATGTCACCAACGTGGTAGAGTAGGTTTTCCGATACATTTTCTTATGACCTTATGTTAACATTAGAATATATTACCTATCCAGCTATTGCTAGACTAGGGTAAACGCGGTATATTCCGGCACATTAAGGACGCATCAAGAAATTAAAAACTATAAAAAAATAACCGTATGCATTACTTGAGTTCTGTTTGCTTTACGTGACTTGCAAAACACCGTACTACGCATAGTGGCAAACCAGAGCTTTTTTGGAATCAGTTCATTTTTAATTTCCTCAATAACTCAAGATTTATACCAATTTCTTATGTATGATAATGCAGGTATCGAGGATACTTTACTGGTCTACATATAGAACTCAAAAATGAACTTGAAAGAGAGTCTAAAAAACTTTCTGCTTTGCCACTATGGTACTACGCGCCAGCAACAATGAAACGTCACAAAATGTTGCCATATTTATTTAAAAGCCTTTAGAATGCAAACCTACCAAATCCCTATATTCCGACACTGTGTGTGGCAATATTCGGCACGTGGTGAGGCGTATTCTGTCTGCACTTCAAATTCTACTGATACATAATGCCGTCATCCACATGTTCAAATTCCGCTTGCTGTGTGAGCTGTATTGGAATACAACACGGCTTTGAATTAGAACACTAATGAATGTTGAACACTACTTAATTACGCTTTTAATTAGGNCGGGTTTACCCTATTAGTCTAGCAATAGCTGAAAAGTTCTTTTAGCCTATCTACCACTGTGAGTGTGAGTGAGATCTGATTCTGAAATGCATGGCACTGATGGCAGACCATTGACCATTCAGTAGAGGATAAATGATAAAAATCACACACCTTGAAAAAATAATAAAATTTGCATGCTTCACAATAAAGTCAGAGTGCAAACATTTCATTCCTGATAAAAGATGAAAATCATGTAATACAAAGTTTACAAAATCTATCTTAAATTCTTAATCCTAACAATGATGAAATGAAAATAAATGTCTGGAATGCATTCTAAATTTAAGACATCTGCCTAGGTACCTTATTTAGGCAAAAAGTAATCAGACGGAGACATAGTGAAGGAACCTCATAAATATAGGCTCATATAGCCTAACTCATAGTCTCATACTCATAGGCGGTTCTAGCCCCTGACCGCTCTAAACTTGAGGATGCTTGCTGAGCTTGCTCTTAGCCTAATCGGTTTCTTCTCAATCTCATGACACGAGGTTAGGCTACTACCTACTAGTGCTGAAGTACCTATAACAAGCTCACGTCACCTTACATAATTAAAGTATCATTATAACATTTAATGATTTACACAATTATTTTATTACCATCAACTTACCATTTTTGAATATTTAGATCGAACCGGTTCGATCAGATACAAAAAATATTGAATTAATCAATCAGCCAGCATTCGCGACCCGAACCGCAAGAACGTCTCGGAACCATAAGCTATGTTTGCATCGAAACGTTCTAGTACGGCTTCCCGCAATTTTGATGATAAAGTTCCCTGAAAAATAATATTAAGCCGAAACTTTTCGAAAACTTTATTGTAGAACAATTTGAACAACTTGAAAAATGAGTCTGCACAGGAAAAATAGTATTAGGCTGAAACTCTCAAGAAACTTTCTTGTCGAACTATTTATAAAACTTTAAAAAATGAGTCTGTACAGGATTATAACAACGAACTGCATTTCTTGACAGGGAAATGATTACCTTGCTATACCATTTAGATAAAATTCCAACATTCTTGTGACAACGTAACAAAATAAATTATTACTTGCTCGTACCAGACCGACATTTTTACGGCAGAGGTGCGAATATGCTTAAAGCTCATAGCACCAAAATTGCAGCAGTGTGTTGTGGGTTCAATACCTGCAGCCAACTGAGCCGTTCGGGTCGAAATTGGCGACCAGGTATGGATCTGCAACAAAATTTGATGGACAGGGTTTTTTAAATATTTTTCTACACTATTCCTCGATACGTTGCGGCAGGAATTATTACAGGTTTTTACACAAATTAGTTTTTAATTAGATGTAATAAACGTATTTTTCATTCAACCGACAGGCTCATAACTCCTACAATACTGAACGGATTTGCTTGAATTTTGGAATATAAGTAGTTATTTTCGATACGCAATGGAAGGAATTATTACATGTTTTTACATAAATTAGTTTTCAATTAAAATTAATAAACGTATTTTTTAATCAACCGAAGGACTCATAACTCCTATAATACTGAACTGATTTGCCTCAATTTTAGAATATGAGTAGTTATTATCGATACGCTGCGGCAGGAATTATTTCAGATTTTTACATAAATTAGTTTTCAATTAAAACTAATAAACGTATTTCTTGATCGACTGAAACACTCATAACTCCTTCAATACTTAACGGATCTGTTTAAAATTTGGAACATAAGTAATTGCTGTAAATTCGCTAGTTTATGAATAATCAAAATTATTTAAATATCCAAAATTTTAGATTAGGATGAGAAAACTTGAACATTGACGCAATAGTTTCGAAGAAGCGCACGGTGTTCTCACATTGGGTAAGTTATATAGTGTTAGTTATGTGTGTTTGCCTAGTCTGGAGTTGCGATAGCTCATCAAAAGTTGTTTATATTGCTAAATAGTTATTGTAGTTATAGTTAATAGTTATTTAACATTGTTAAATATTGTAGGCAGGGTTGCCTAGTGTTTAAAGTTCAGAGGACCAAGATTGGCGCGGAGAGGCGCGGGTTCGATCCTAGCTCTGTGCGCCAGTTTATGGTTAGAATCGGCAAGGAGGCCGGGCGGTTAAGCACAGCAGAATTGTAGCAGTGAGTTGCGAGTTCGAAACCGCAAAATGCTGTGGATGTTCTGTGATGTTAAGAATCGGCAACAGGCCTATGGCCTAATAAACGCTGAAACCACTATTATTATTATTTATTATTATAAGTGGGCCTAGCACTACCGATAATTTCCAATTCTCCGGATGCCGTTAGAAGAATTGCAGGATTATCTCATAGAAATTCGTTCCCTCCTGTCTGATCAACCACCTAGGCATTGTTCCATATATTTTTACATATCCAACTTATCCAAGTTTTGAATTCAAAATACTCAATGCTGTATAATGCCATTAAAATGGTTAATATGGTGCTTTGAAAAAGTAAAAATTTTGTATACTCCTTCATTAAAAATTGACACAAATCATAATTATGTCAGTTCAAGAAATACTATTAAATGATATACAACAAGTACCAAATATTAGTTTTATTTATTTTAAGTTATCATGATGATTATGATGAACTGACATTTGCAATAGTTTATTTTGACCAAGTTAAAGGATCACTAAGTCTTCACCACAAAATAGTATCTCTGCTGCATTTGCCAAAACCGTTTCAAAAGCCATAGGCGCAGTAACACTGAACTCAACAATTAATGTATTCCTTTCCTGCAATACAGATGCATTATTCATACTACAGGTATATTATTATTTATACCTACTTACTTCACACTAGGAACAACCAATGTCGTCCAACATAGAAAAAACTCAATAGCATTCGTCAAATATTACAAAGTATTTTGTTTACCATCTTCTGAAAGAATATTGACCTCAGAAATTGTGGAACTCCATCATTCTCGTACTATTAACCTTACAGAACCATATGGGCGCCAGTGATCGAGCCATATATCTAACCACCGCCTTTCATCATCGACTACGTTGGCCAACACGTCCATTTGCCATCGAAATTCTTATCATAACTATCCACGCGTACACTTTAGGCAATATCTGCCTTTTCTCTTCAATCGGGATTGTGTAGTCCTTAAGTAGAAGGGTTAACGGATCATCAAGATTACGCCGTTTATTATATACATATATTAGCAATAGCACAGCACAAATAAACATTTTCTCGTCTTAGCAGACAGGAAACATTTTTAGGAATTTGTTTTCAGCCTTGCAGTTCTTTCTTGCCATTTCATTGACATGAAAGTAAATGCCGCGATTCAAAATAAAAAATGTAATATACATTCTTTCACAAGCGATATCTTATTTTTACCAAACCATAGCCTAGAACTCATTTTTTTAGGTTTAATACACTATTAATTAAAATTTTGAATCTCTTTCTTCCCTCATCAAATTAGTTCGCCGTAAAATAATAGCATTTCATTCATATTTATACTACCTAATTTATACTACCTAATTATTATCTCATCTACACGATCTGTATAAACACTCACATAATCGTCCATATTTAAGCGGACTTTTACAAAAAGATTTGTATCGCTATTGTTACAGTAAACTGTAAAACTTATACTGTGATTTTGTTATCAAATAAAGCACACGAAAATATCGCTATATATAAATGTTAATCGAAATGTCTCCTCGCATGCCCTTGATTATTCTGTAACTTAATTTGAGTTTAAGGAATAATTATCCATTCAATATTTAAAATAGTAATATAAGAATTGCATTCTGGAATAACTCTCATTGCATTTTGGCGAAATTAATTGCGTTCTTATAAACAATGACACTCATAGGTGCTTGTTATTTCTCAAATATAAATGATGAATAGTTCAGCCCCATATCTTTTAATTACCCACTTGGCAGGGCAGATATTTTTTGCGTGACTTCAAAGACTCATATGACTGCTAGAAATTTTTACCTTATATGAATCTAGTGATAATCTTAATTGCTTTAGTATCCACGCGCATTCTTCGTCGCTGTGCTGTCATTACGATTTTACATTCAGAAGTTATAGCTGATTTCGCGTTATTAGTCAGTTAAAATAATATCAGGAAAAGTTAATTACAATAGCTTGCTTATGTTTCTTTACTTCTTTCGGAATGTCATAGGCATTTAATATGTGAACAATAATGGTTTATTACCATCACACTAAATTCAATAATCATTAAAATTACTAGATTGCTTAAGTCGCAAGTTTACCAGGAATTTAAAAGCAAAGAAAACAGCCAGAATATTAACCATTTCTTAAGAATGAAAACGTTTCGGAGTCCAGCTCCATCGTCAGTTCAAAAGTTCAAAACCTATAAGAAAATAAGAATCAATTAGAAAACTAAATTCACATCGAAGATAAAAACATAAATTGACAAAATAAAAACAAATACACATAAGGAGACAGGCCTATCTATTTACAATTTCAAGGGGATAGGAGCTGAAGGCTGCATTTAAACCAGGTTTCTGTTTAAAAATGTACAGGGATTCTAAAATCCGTAGGTCAGTAACACCGGTCTCTTATACACATCTAGATGTGTATAAGAGACAGGTAGATAGCAGCCAAAATTATAGTGATACTCTCGTGCGGTGACTAGCAAAAATCGCATTTTGTAGGTAAGCAAAATTGAGACCGTGTCCTAGCGGTCGTAGCCCTTGGCCGCGATCGTTTTGTTGCTTTGATATTTGCATATCAATTTTGAATTTAAGTAAGTTTCACTGGGGAAAACGTTTTTTAAGAATAAAGAAAGTTTTCTGGAAGAAAACGAAAATCTTGTAGGAGATACCCTTTTATTTAATTCTGCATGAGCGATCGACGAGCAAATGAAGTTCTTGCAATATTTATTACTTGTTAATAGAAGGAACAGTCATTTACAGGAAAACCTGGCATCGAGGTTTGAACCTTACAAGCCAAGCGGATGTTGTTCATTGTTTCTTTATTTTGTATATATGTTGTGTTTTCATCATTTTCCATACCGAACACTATTATTGGTCACCCTGTTGCTTTTTGATGTTGGTGCTGGCAAACCTCAAAGGGGATAAAGCCCCAGGCCCTGATGGCATAAGCCCGCTTGTTCTTGCTAAAGCTGCAAACACTCTTGCCAAACCCATCTGACTTCTGTTTATAATGCAAATTATAAATGATTCTAGTATGATTTCATTTATAAATGCTGACCTCACATTTATTAGTGCACGACTTCAGGCAGGGGGAATTCGACCCCCAACAATGAGTGACGTGGAACCCCAATGTTCAGCGATGGGGGTTGAGCCCCTAAACCCCCAGGGGGAGGACGAGACCTTACGTTACCCCGCGGTGCGGGTCGAGCCCTTGAGCCCCCAGGTGGACGCTGAGGCTCTACGCAGGATATTCGAGAAATTCGGGAGCATCGCTTCCGTTACAACCCCCAAATGGGGGTGCGGGGGAGACTCTCCCCCACGACGGGGTGAGATGAGCCCCCAAAGGGGCTGCGAGGGAAACTCTCCCCCACGGGGTGGTGAGGTGAGCCCCCAGAGGGGTGCGGGGGAGACTCTCCCCCACGGGGGGTGAGGTGAGCACCAAGAGGGTGGGGGGGCCCTTCCCCCATGAACATAATAATAATATTAATACTATTATGGTTATTGTATTATTATTATTATTCTATTAATTGTTATTATTTTTCTTGCCGGGCTTCATGATTGCCAGAAGGCCACATTATTTTGGCCAAATTGGCCGATTTTGGCCGTTTGCCATACCAGTTGACTGGCTATAAATAATGCATACGAACAATTAATGTGGCCATTAATTATCAATAGCCGCATTAATTGTTATTAATCCCGCCCCAATGCAGCCCCCCACATCACCCTCGCCCCCATGTCGCCTCCCTCCC